>NC_044406.1:33823235-34035950 GCF_006542625.1 Nomascus leucogenys | reverse complement strand
AGCACTTTGAGGCCTATCGTGGAAAACTGAATATCTTCAAATAAAAACTACACGGAAGCATTCTGTGAAACTTCTTTCTGATCTATGCATTCAACTGACAGATTTGAACTGTTCTTTTGATTGAGCTGTTGTGAAACACTTTTTTTGTAGAATCTGCAAGTGGACATTTGGAGAACATAGAGACCTACAGTGAAAAACGAAATATCTTCCCATAAAAACTACACAGAAGCATTCTGTGAAACTTTTCTCTGTTCTGTGCATTCATCTCACAGAGATGAAACTATCTTTGGATTGAGCATTTTTGAAACACTCTTTTTGTAGAATCTGAATGCATACATTTGGAGTGCGTTGAGGCCTATCGTGGAAAAAGCAATATCTTCAAATAAAAACTACACAGTAGCATTCTGTGAAACTTCTTTCTGATCTGTGTGTTCATCTAACAGACTTGAACCTTACTTTTAATTGAGCAGTTTTGAAACACTCTTTTTGTGAAATCTGCAAGTGGACATTTTGAGAACATTGAGGACTATAGTGAAAAATGAAATATCTTCCCATAAAAACTACAGAGAAGCATTCTGTGAAACTTTTCTCAGTTCTGTGCATTCATCTCACAGAGACCAACCTATCTTTAGATGGAGAACTTTTGAAACACTCTTTTTGTAGAATCTGCATGTGGACATTTGGAACCCTTTGAGGCGTATCTTGGAAAAAGGAATGTCTTCAAATAAAAACTACACAGAAAAATTCTGAGAAACTTCTTTCTGATCTGTGCATTCAGCTAACAGACTTGAACCTTTCTTTTGCTTTAGCAGTTTTTGTACACTCTTTTTGTAGAATCTACAAGTGGACATTTGGAGAACATTGAGACCTACGGTCAAAAACGAAATATCTTCCCATAAAAACTACACAGAAGCAATCTGTGAAACTCCTTTCTATTCTGTGCATTCATCGCACAGAGTAGAATGCTTCTTTTGATTGAGCTGTTATGAAAGTCACTTTCTGTACAATCTGAAAGTGGACATTTGCAGAATATTGAGGACTACGGTGAAAAACGAAATATCTTCCCTTAAAAACTACACAGAAGCATTCTTTGAAACATCTTTCTATTCTGTTCGTTCATCTCACAGAGTAGAACCTTTCTTTTCTTTGAGGAGTTTTGAAACACTCTTTTTGTAGAATCTGCAAGTGGACAGTTGGAGAGATTGGAGGCCTATGGTTAAAAAAGAAATGTCTTCAAGTAAAAATTACATAGAATCATTCTGTGAAAATTCTATCTATTCTCTGCATTCAACTCACAGAGTAGAACTTTTCTTTTTATTGAGCAGTTTTGAAACACTCTTTTTGTCGAATCTGCAAGTGGACATTTGGAGAACATTGAAGCCTAAAGTTAAAAACAGAATATCTTCCCATAAAAACTACACAGAAGCATTCTGTGAAACTTTTCTCTATTCTGTGCATTCAGCTCACAGAGATGAACTTATCTTTTGCTGGAGCACTTTTGAAACACTCTTTTTGTAGAATATGCATGTGGAGATTTGAGCGCTTTCAGGCCTATCGTGGAAAAAGGAATATTTTCAATTAGAAACTACACAGAAGCATTCTGTGAAACTTCTTTCTGATCTGTGCATTCATCTAACAGACTTGAACATTACTTTTGATTCAGCAGTTTTGAAACACTCTTTTTTGTAGAATCTGCAAGTGGACATTTGGAGAACATTGAGGCCTACAGTGAAAAAGGAAATATCTTCCAATAAAAACTACACAGAGGCGATCTGTGAAAATTTTCTCAATTCTCTACATTCATCTCACAGAGACGAATGTCTCTTTTGATGGAGCACTTTAAAAACAGTCTTTTTGTAGCATCTGCATGTGGACATTTGGAGCACTTTGAGGCCTATCATGGAAAAAGAAATATCTTCAAATAAAAACTGCACAGAAGCATTCTGTGAAACTTCTTTCTTATCTGTGCATTCATCTAACAGAGCTGTACCTTTCTTTTGATTTAGCTGCTTTGAAACACTCTTTTTGTAGAATCTGCAAGTGGACATTTGAAGATCATTGAGCCCTACAGTGGAACACGATATATCTTAACATAAATACTACACAGAAGCATTCTGTGAAACTTCTTTCTATTCTGTGCATTCATCTCACTGAGTAGAACCTTTCTTTTGGTTGAGCAGCTTTGAAACACTGTTTTTGTAGGGTCTGCAATTGTACATTTGGACAGCTTGGAGGCCTATGGTAAAGAAAGAAATATCTTCAAGGAAAAACTACACAGAATAATTCTGTGAAAATTCTTTCTATTCTCTGCGTTCATCTCACAGATTTGAACTTTTCTTTACATTGAGCAGTTTTGAAACACTCTTTTTGTGGAAACTGCAAGTGGACATTTGGAGCTCTTTGAGGCCTATCATCGAAAAAGGAATATCTTGAAATAAAAACTACACAGAAGTAATCTGTGAAACTTCTTTATGAACTGTGCATTCATCTCAGAGAGTATAACTTTTCTTTTGATTGCGCAGCTTTCAAACAGGCTTTTTGTAGAATCTGCAATTGGACATTTGGAGGGAATTGAGGCCTATGGTGAAAAAAGAAATATCTTTCCATAAAAACTACATGGAAGCATCCTGTGAAACCTCATTCTGATCTGTGCATTCATCTAATAGTGTTGAACCTTTCTTTTGATTGAGCAGTTTTGAAACACACTTTCTGTACAATCTGCAAGTGGACATTTGGAGAACCTTGAGGACTAAGGTGAAAAACGAAATATCTTCTCATAAAAACTACCCAGAAACATTCTGTGAAACTTTTCTCTGTTCTGTGCATTCATCTCACACAGATGAACCTATGTTTTGATGGAGCACATTTGAAACACACTTTTCGTAGAATCTGCCTGTGGACATTTGAGTGCTTTGAGGCCTATAGTGGAAAAAGGAATATCTTCACATAAAAACTACACGGAAGCATTCTCTGAAACTTCTTTCTGATCTCTGCATTCATCTAACAGAGTTGAACCTTTCTTTTGACTGAGCTGTTTTGAAACACTCTTTTTGTACAATCTGAAAGTGCACAATTTTAGAACATAGACACCTATGGTGAAAAACGAAATATCTTCCAATAAAAACTACACAGAAGAATTCTGTGAAATTTTTCTCTGTTCCATGCATTCATCTCACAGAGATGAACTTATCTTTTGATGTAGCATTTTTGAAACACTCTTTTTGTAGAATGTGCATGTGGACATTTGGAAGGCTTTTAGGCCTTTCGTGGAAAAAGGAATATCTTCAAATAAAAACTACACAGAAGCATTCTGCGAAACTTCTTTCTGATCTGTGTATTCATCTAACAGAGTTGAATCTTTCTTTTGATTGAGCAGTTTTGGAACACTCTTTTTGTAGAATCTTCAAGTGGACATTTTGAGAACATAGAGGCCTATGGTGAAAAACGAAATATCTTCCCATAAGAACTACACAGAAACATTCTGTGAAACTTTTCTCTGTTCTGTGCATTCATCTCACAGAGATGAACCTATCTTTTGATGGAGCACTTTTGAAACACTCTTTTTGCAGAATCTGCATATGGACATTTGGAGTGATTTGAGGCCTATCGTTAAAAAAGGTGTATTTTCAAATAAAAACTACACAGAAGCATTCTGTGAAACTTCTTTCTGATCTGTGCATTCATCTAACAGACTTGAACCTAACTTTTGATTGAGCAGTTTTGAAACACTCTTCTTGTAGAATCTGCAAGTGGATATTTGGAGTGCTTTGAGGCCTACGGTTAGAGAGGAAATATCTTCCAATAAAAACTACACAGAAGCATTCTGTGAAACTACATTCTAATCTGTTTATTCAGCTGACAGAGTTGAACCTTTCTTTTGATTGAGGAGTTTTGAAACACACTTTCTGTACAAACTGCAAGTGGACATTTGAAGAACATTGAGGACTACGGTAAAAAACAAAACATCTTCCCATAAAAACTACACAGAAGCATTCTGTGAAACTTCTTTCTATTCTATTCATTCATATCACAGAGTAGAGCCTTTCTTTCGATTGAGCAGTTTTGAAACACACTTTTTGTGGAATCTTCAATTGGACATTTGGAGAACATAGAGGCCTTCGATGAAAAACGAAATATCTTCACAAATAAACAACACAGAAGCATTCTGTGAAACTTCTGTCTGATCTGTGTTTTCATCTAACAGAGTTGAATCTTTCTTTTGATTGGGCAGTTTTGAAACACTCTTTCTGTAGTATCTGCAAGCGGACATTTGGAGACCATAGAGGCCTATGGTGAAAAACGAGATATCTTCCCATAAAAACTACACAGAAGCATTCTGTGAAACTTTTCTCTGTTCTGTGCATTCATCTCACAGAGATGAACATATCTTTTGATGGAGCACTTTAGAAACACTCTTTTTGTAGGATCTCCATGTTGACTTTTGGTGCGCTTTGGGGCCTATCTTGTAAAAAGGAATTCTTCAAATACAATCTACACAGAAGAATTATGTGAAACTTCTTTCTGATCTGTGCATTCAACTAACACAGTTGAACGTTTCTTTTGATTTAGCTGTTTTGAAACCCTCTTTTTGTAGAATCTGCAAGTGGACATTTGGAGCCCTTTGAGGCTTAAGGTGGAAAAGGGAACATCTTCAAATAAACAGTACACATAAGCATTCTGTGAAACTTCTTTCTGATCTGTGCATTCACTTAACAGAATTGAAAATTTCTTTTGATTGAGCTGTTTTGAAACTCTCTTTTTGTAGAATCTGCAAATGTACATTTGCAGCACATAGAGGCATATGGTGAAAAACGAAATATCTTCCTATAAAAACTACACAGAAGCATTTGGTGAAACTTTTCTCTGTTCTGTGCATTCATCTCACAGAGATGAACCTATCTTTTCACGGGGCACTTTTGAAACACTCTTTTTGTAGAATCTGCATGTGGACATTTGGAGCGCTTCGGGGTCTATCGTGTAAAAAGGAATATCTTCAAATAAAAGGTACACAGAAGCATTCTGTGAAACTCCTTTCTTATCTGTGCATTCATCTAACAGAATTGAACATTTCTTTAAGTTGAGCTGTTTTGAAACAATCTTTTTGAAGAATCTACAAGTGGACATTTGGAGAATATTAAGGCCTACGGTGAGAAACGAAATATCTTCCCATAAAAACTACACAGAAGCATTCTGTAAAACATCTTTCCATTCTGTGCATTCATGTCACAGAGTAGAACCTTTCTTTTGATTGAGTAGTTTTGAAAAACACTTTTTGTAGAATATGAAGGTGGACATTGGGAGAGCTTGGAGGCCTACAGTGAAAAAAAATATCTTCAAGTAAAAACCACAGAGAATACTTCTGTGAAAATTCTTTCTATTCTCTGCATTCATCTCACAGAGTTGAACATTTCTTTTGGTTGAGCAGTTTTGAAACACTCTTTTTGTGTAAACTGGAAGTGGATATTTGGAGCGCTTGAGGCCTATCATGGAAAAAGGCATATCTTGAAATAAAATCTACATGGAAGTAATCTGTGTAACTTCTTTATGAACTGTGCATTCAAATGAGAGAGTGGAAACTTTCTTTTGATTCTGCAGTTTTGAAAAAGGCTTTTGTAGAATCTGCAATTGGACATTTGGAGGGAATTGAGGCCTATGTTGAAAAAAGAAATATCTTCCCACAAAAAGTACACGGACGCATTCTGTGAAACTTCTTTCTGATCTGTGCATTCATTTAACAGACTTGAACCTTACTTTTGGTTGAGCAGTTTTGAAACCGTCTTTTTGTAGAATCTGCAAGTGGACATTTGACAACATTGACGCCTATAGCGAAAAATGAAATATCTTCCCATAAAAACTACACAGAAGCATCCTGTGAAACTATTCTCTGTTCTGTGCATTCATCTCACAGAGATGAACCTATGTTTTGATGGAGCACTTTAGAAATACTCATTTGTAGAATCTGCATGTCGACATTTGGTGCGCTTTGGGGCCTATCTTGTAAAAAGGAATTCTTCAGATAAAAACTACACAGAAGAGTTATGTGAAACTTCTTTCTGATCTGTGCATTCAACTAACACAGTTGAATGTTTCTTTTGATTTAGCTGTTTTGAAACCCTCTTTTTGTAGAATCTGCAAGTGGACATTTGGAGCCCTTTGAGGCCTAAGGTGGAAAAGGGAACATCTTCAAATAAACAGTACACATAAGCATTCTGTGAAACTTCTTTCTGATCTGTGCATTCACTTAACAGAGTTGAAAATTTCTTTTGATTGAGCTGTTTTGAAACACTCTTTTTGTAGAATCTGCAAATGTACATTTGCAGCACATAGAGGCATATGGTGAAAAACGAAATATCTTCCTATAAAAACTACACAGAAGCATTCTGTGAAACTTTTCTCTGTTCTGTGCATTCATCTCACAGAGATGAACCTATCTTTTCACGGGGCACTTTTGAAACACTCTTTTTGTAGAATCTGCATGTGAACATTTGGAGCACTTCGGGGTCTATCATGTAAAAAGGAATATCTTCAAATAAAAGGTACACAGAAGCATTCTGTGAAACTCCTTTCTTATCTGTGCATTCGTCTAACAGAATTGAACTTTTCTTTAAGTTGAGCTGTTTTGAAACAATCTTTTTGAAGAATCTACAAGTGGACATTTGGAGAACATTAAGGCCTATGGTGAGAAACGAAATATCTTCCCATAAAAACTACACAGAAGCATTCTGTAAAACATCTTTCTATTCTGTGCATTCATGTCACAGAGTAGAACATTTCTTTTGATTGAGTAGTTTTGAAAAACACTTTTTGTAGAATATGCAGGTGGACATTGGGAGAGCTTGGAGGCCTACAGTGAAAAAAAAATCTTCAAGTAAAAACTACAGAGAATACCTCTGTGAAAATTCTTTCTATTCTCTGCATTTATCACACAGAATTGAACATTTCTTTTGATTGAGCAGTTTTGAAACACTCTTTTTGTGTAAGCTGGAAGTGGATATTTGGAGCGCTTGAGGCCTATCGTGGAAAAAGGCATATCTTGAAATAAAAACTACATGGAAGTAAACTGTGTAACTTCTTTATGAACTGTGCATTCAAATGAAAGAGTGGAAACTTTCTTTTGATTCTGCAGTTTTGAAAAAGGCTTTTCGTAGAATCTGCAATTGGACATTTGGAGGGAATTGAGGCCTATGTTGAAAAAAGAAATATCTTCCCACAAAAAGTACACGGACGCATTCTGTGAAACTTCTTTCTGATCCGTGCATTCATTTAACAGACTTGAACCTTACTTTTGGTTGAGCAGTTTTGAAACCATCTTTTTGTAGAATCTGCAAGTGGACATTTGACAACATTGACGCCTATAGCGAAAAATGAAATATCTTCCCATAAAAACTACACAGAAGCATCCTGTGAAACTATTCTCTGTTCTGTGCATTCATCTCACAGAGATGAACCTATGTTTTAATGGAGCACTTTTGAAAAACTCTTTTTGTAGAATCTGCATGTGTACATTTGAGCGCTTTGAGGCCCATCGTGGAAAAAGGATTATCTTCAAATAAAAACTACACAGAATCATTCTGTGAAACTTCCTTCTGCTCTGTGCATTCATCTAACAGAGTTGAACCTTTTTTTTGATTTAGCTGTTTTGAAATGCTCTTTTTGTAGTATCTGCAAGTGGACATTTGGAGAAGTTAAAGGCCTATGGTGAAAAACGAAATATCTTTCCATAAAAACTACACATAAGCATTCTGTGAGACTGTTCTCTGTTCTGTGCATTCATCTCACAGAGATGAACCTATCTTTTGATAGAGAACTTTTGCAACACTCTTTTTGTAGAATCTGCATGTGGACATTTGTGCGTTTTGAGGCCTATCGTGGAAAAGGGAATATCTTCAAATAAAAACTACACAGAGGAATTCTGTGAAACTTCTTTCTGATCTGTGCATTCATCTAATGGAGTTGATGCTTTCTTTGGTTGAGCTGTTTTGAAACACTCTTTTTGTAGAATCTGCAAGTGGACATTTGGAGAGCTTGGAGGCCTATGGTGAAAAAAGAAATATCTTCAATTAAAAATTACACAGAACGCGGCTGTGAAAATTCTTTCAATTATCTGTATTCAATACACAGATTTGAAACTTTTTTTGAGTGAACAGTTTTCAAATACTCTTTTTTTGTAAACTGAAAGTGGACATTTTGAGCGCTTTGAGGCCTATCGTGGATAAAAGAATATCTTGAAGTAAAAACTACACGGAGGTAATCTGTGAAAGTTCTTTATGAACTGTGCATTCATCTCAGAGAGTGGAATTTTCTTTTGATTGTGCAGTTTTGAAATACGCTTTTTGTAGAACCTGCAATTGGACATTTGGAGGGAATTGAGGCCTATGGTGATAAAAGAAATATCTTCCAATAAAAACTACATGGAAACATTCTGTGAAACATTTTTCTGATCTGTGCATTCATCTAACAGACTTGATCCTTACTTTTGATTAAGCAGTTTAGAAACACTCTTTTTGTAGAATCCGCAAGTGGACATTTGGAGAACATTGAGGCCTACAGTGAAAAACAAAATATCTTCCCATAAAAACTTCCCAGAAGCATTTTGTGAAACTTTTCTCTGTTCTGTGCATTCATCTCACAGAGATGAACCTATCTTTTGATGGATCACTTTTGAAACACTCTTTTTGTGAATCTGCAAGTGGACACTTAGAGTGCTTTGAGGCCTATGGTTAGGAAGGAAATATCTTCCAATAAAAACTACACAGAAGCATTCTCTGAAACTTCTTTCTGATCTGTGCATTCACCTAACAGAGTTGAACCTTTCTTTTGAATGAGTTGCTTGGAAACACTCTTTTTGTAGAATCTGCAAGTGGACATTTGGAGAACATTGAGGCCTATGGTGAAAAACGAAATATCTTCCCATAAAAACTACCCAGAAGCATTCTGTGAAACTTCTTTCTATTCTGTGCATTCATCTCATGGAGTAGAACCTTTCTTTTGATTGAGCAGTTTTGAAACACTCTTTTTGTAGGATCTGCAAGTGGACATTTGGAGAGCTTGGAGGCCTATGGTGAAAAAAGAAATATCTTCAAGTAAAAACTACACCGAATCATTCTGTGAAAATTCTTTCTATTCTCTGCAATTGCCTCACAGAGTTGAAACTGTCTTTTGATTTAGCAGTTTTGAAACACTCTTTTTGTGTAAACTGCAAGTGGACATTAGGAGCGCTTTGAGGCCTATCATCAAAAAACGAATATCTTGAAATAAAAACTACACAGAAGTAATCAGTGAAACTTATTTATGAACTGTACATTCACCTCAGAGAGTGGAAGCTTTCATTTGATTGTACAGCTTTGAAACAGGTTTTTGTAGGATCTGCAATTGGAGATTTGGAGAACATTGAGGCCTTTGGTGAAAAACGAAATATCTTCCCAGAAAAACTGCACAGAATCATTCTGTGAAACTTTTCTCTGTTCTGTGCAGTCATCTCACAGAGATGAACCTATCTTTTGATGGCACACTTTTGAAACACTTATTTTGTAGAATCTGCAAGTGGACATTTGGAGAGATTTGAGGCCTACGGTTAGAAAGCAAATATGTTCAAATAAAAACTACATAGAAGCATTCTGTGAAACTTCATTCTGATCTGTGCATTCATCTAACAAAGTTGAACCTTTCTTTTGATTGAGCAGTTTTGAAACACACTTTCTGTACAATCTGCAAGTGGACATTCGGAGAACATTGAGGCCTAAGGTGAAAAAAGAGGTATTAACCCAAAAAGTACACAGAAGCATTCTGTGAAACTTCTGTCTCTTCTGTGCATTCGTCTCACAGAGTAGAACCTTTCTTTTGATTAGGCAGTTTTGAAACACTCTTTTTGTAGGATCTGCAAGTGGACATTTGGAGAGCTTGGAGGCCTATGGTGAAAAAAGATATATCTTCAATTAAAAACTACACAGAATCATTCTGTGAAAATTCTTTCTATTCTCTGCATTCATCTCACAGATTTGAAATTTTCTTTTGATTGAGCAGTTTTGAAACCCTCTTTTTGTGTAAATTGCAAGTGGACATTTGGAGCGCTTTGAGGCCTATCATGGAAAAAGGACTATCTTGAAATAAAAACTACAAAGAAGTAATCTGTGAAACTTCTTTATGAACTGTGCATTCATCTCAGAGAGTGGAAACTTTCTTTTGATTGTGCAGATTTGAAATAGGTTTTTTGTAGAATCTGCATTTGGACATTTGGAGGGAATTGAGGCCTATGGTGACAAACGAAATATTTTCCCATAAAAACTACATGGAAGCATTCTGTGAAAATTCTTTCTGATCTGTGCATTCATCTAACAGACATGAAACTTACTTTTGATTGAGCAGTTTTGAAAAACTCTTTTTGTAATATCTGCAAGTGGACATTTGGAGAACATTGAGGCCTATAGTGAAAAACGAAATATCTTCCCATAAAAACTACATAGAAGCATTCTGTGAAACTTTTGTCTGTTCTGTGCATTCATCTCACAGAGATGAACCTATCTTTTGATAGAGCACTTTTGAAACACACTTTTTGTAGAATCTGCAAGTGGACATTTTCAGTGCTTTGACGCCTATGGTTAGAAAGGAATAATCTTCAAATAAAAACTACACAGAAGCATTCTGTGAAACTTCATTCTGATCTGTGCATTCATCTAACAGAGTTGAAACTTTCTTTCGATTGAGCAGTTTTGAAACACACTTTCTGTAAAATCTGAAATTGGACATTTGGAGAACATTGAGGTCTACGGTGAAAAATGAAATATCTTCCCATAAAAACTACACAGAAGAATTCTGTGAAACTTCTTTCTATTCTTTTCATTCATCTCACAGAGTAGAAACTTTCTTTGATTGAGCAGTTTTGAAACATTCTTTTTGGAGTATCTGCATGTGGACAGTTGGAGCGCTTTGAGGCCTATCGTGCAATAAGGAATATCTTCACATAAAAACTACACAGAAGCATTTTGTGAAACTTCTTTCTGATCTGTGCATTCATGTAACAGACTTGAACCTTACTTTTGATTGAGCAGTTTTGTAACATTCTTATTGTAGAATCTGCAAGTGCACATTTGCAGAACATTGTGGCCTATAGTGAAAAATGAAATATCTTCCCATAAAAACTAAACAGAAGCATTCTGTGAAACTGTTCTCTGTTCTGTGCATTCATCTCACAGAGATCAACCTATGTTTTGATGGAGCACTTTTGAAACACTCTTTTTGTAGAATCTGCATGTGGACATTTGGAGTGCTTTGAGGCCTATCATGGAAAAAGGAATATCTTCAAATAAAAACTACACAGAATCATTCTGTGAAGCTTCTTTCTGATCTGTGCATTCATCTAACAGATTTGAACCTTTTTTCTGATTGAGCTGTTTTGAAACACTCTTTTTGTAGAATTTTCAAGTGGACATTTGGAGAACGTAGAGGCCTACGGTGAAAAATGAAATATCTTCCCATAAACACTACACAGAAGCATCCTGTGAGACTTTTCTCTGTTCTGTGCATTCATCTCACAGAGATGAACCTATCTTTTGATGGAACACTTTTGAAACACTCTTTTTGTAGAATCTACATGTGCTCATTTGGAGAGCTTTGAGGCCTATCAAGGAAAAAGGAATATCTTCAAAAAAAACTACCCAGAAGCATTCCGTGAAACTTTTCTCTGATCTGTGCATTCATCTAACAGAGTTGAAACTTTCTTTTGATTTGCCTGTTTTGAAACACTCTTTTTGTTGAATCTGCAGGTGGACATTAAAAGAACATAGATGCCCATGGTGAAAAATGAAATATCTTCCCATAAAATCTACACAGAAGCATTCTGTCAAACTTCTTTCTATTCTGTGCATTCATCTCACAGACTAGAACCTTTCTTTTGATTGGGCAGATTTGAAACACTCTTTTTCTGTAAACTGCAATTGGACATTTGGAGCGCTTTGAGGCCTATCATGGAAAAAGTAATATCCTGAAATAAAAACTACACAGAAATAATCTGTGAAACTAGTTTATGAACTGTGCATTCAACTCAGAGACTGGAAAATTTCTTTTGATTGTGCAGCTTTGAAACAGGCTTTTTGTAGAACCTGCAATTGGACATTTGGAGGGAATAGAGGCCTATGGTGAAAAAAGAAATATCTTCCCATTAAAACTACACAGAAGCATTCTCAGAAACTTCTTTCTTATCTGTGCATTCATCTAACAGACTTGAACCTGATTTTTCATTGAGAAGATTTGAAGCACACTTTTTGTAGAATCTGCAAGTGGACATTTGGAGAACATTGAGGCCTATAGTGAAAAACGAAATATCTTCCCATGCAAACTACACAGAAGAATTCTGTGAAACTTTTCTCTGTTCTGGGCCTTCATCTCACAGAGATGAACCTATCTTTTGATGGAGCACTTTTTAAACACTCTTTTTGTAGAATCTGCAAGTGGACATTTTGAGCGCTTTGAGGGCTATCATGGAAAAAGGAATATCTTCAAATAAAAACTACACAGAAGCATTCTGCAAAACTTGTCTCTGATCTGTACATTCATCTAACAGAGTTGAACATTTCTATTGACTGAGCTGTTTTGAAACACTCTTTTTGTAGAATCAGCAAGTGGACATTTGGAGAACATAGAGGCCTATGATGAAAAACGAAATATCTTCCCATAAAAATTACACAGAAGCATTCTGTGAAACTCCTTTCTATTCTGTGCATTCATCTCACAGAGTAGAACCTTTCTTTTGATTGGGCAGTTTTGAAACACTCTTTTTGTAGGATCTGCAAGTGGACATTTGGAGAGCTTGGAGGCCTATGCTGAAAAAAGAAATATCTTCAAGTAAAAACTACACAGAAGCATTCTGTGAAACTACTTTCTGTTCTGTTCATTCATCTCACAGAGTAGAACCTTTCTCTTGATTGAGCAGTTTTGGAATACTCTTTTGTAGAATCTGTAAGTGGACATTTGGAGCGCTTTGAGGCCTATCGTGGAAAAAGGAATATCTTCAAATAAAAATTACACAGAAGCATTCTGTGAAACTTTTCTCTGTTCGGTGCATTCATCTCACTGAGATGAATCTATCTTTTGATGGAGCACTTTTGAAACACTCTTTTTGTAGAATCTGCATGTGGACATTTTGAGTGCTTTGAGGCCTATCATTAAAAAAGGAGTATCTTCAAATAAAAACTACACAGAAACATTCTGTGCAACTTCTTTCTATTCTGTTCCTTCATCTCACAGTGTAGAACCTTTACTATGATTGAGCAGTTTTGAAACACTCTTTTTGTAGGATCTGCAAGTGGAAATTTTGAGTCCTTGGAGGCCTATGGGGAAAAAAGCATTATCTTCAAGTAAAAACTACACAGAATAATTCTGTGAAAATCCTTTCTATTATCTGCATTCATCTCACAGAGTTGAACATTTCTTTTGACCGTGCAGTTTAGAAACACTCTTTTTGTGTGATCTGCAAGTGGACATTTGGAGAGCTTGGAGGCCTATGGTGAAAAAAGAAATATCTTCAATTAAAAACTACACAGAATTATTCTATGAAAATTCTTTCTATTCTCTGCATTCATCTCACAGAGATGAAACTTTCTTTTGATTGAGCAGTTTTGAAGCACTCTTTTTGTGTAAACTGCAATTGGACATTTGGAGCGCTTTTAGGCCTATCATGGAAAAGGGAATATCTTGAAATAAAAAGTACACAGAAGTAATCTGTGAAACTTCTTTATGAGCTGTGCATTCATCTCAGAGAGTTGAACATTTCTTTTGATTGTGCAGCTTTGAAACAGGCTTTCTGTAGAATCTGCAATTGGACATTTGGAAGGAATGGATGCCTATGGTGAAAAAAGAAATATCTTCCCATAAAAACCACACAGAAGCATTCTGTGAAACTTTTCTCTGTTCTGTGCATTCATCTCATAGAGATGAACCTATCTTTTGATGGAGCAATTTTGAAACACACTTTCTGTAGAATCTGCATGTGGACATTTGGAGCGCTTTGAGGCCTACGGTTAGAAAGGAAATATCTTCAAATAGAAACAACACAGAATCATTCTGTTAAACTTCATTCTGATCTGTGCATTCATCTAACAGAGCTGAAATTTCTTTTGATTGAACAGTTTTGAAACACATTTTCTGTACAATCTGCAAGTGGACATTTTGAGAACATTGAGGACTATGGTCAAAAATGAAATATCTTCCCATAAAAACTACACAGAAGCATTCTGTGAAACTTTTCCCTGTTCTGTGCATTCATCTCACATAGATGAACCTATCTTTTGATGGAGCACTTTTGAAACACTCTTTTTGTAGAATCTGCAAGTGGACATTTTGAGAACATTGAGGACTATGGTCAAAAATGAAATATCTTCCCATAAAAACTACACAGAAGCATTCTGTGAAACTTTTCCCTGTTCTGTGCATTCATCTCACATAGATGAACCTATCTTTTGATGGAGCACTTTTGAAACACTCTTTTTGTAGAATCTGCAAGTGGACTTTTGGAGCACTTTAAGGCCTATCGTGGAAAAAGGAATATATTCAATTAAAAGCTACACAGAAGCATTCTGTGAAACTTCTTTCCAATCTGTGCATTCATCTAACAGAGTTGAACTTTTCTTTTGATTTAACTGTTTTGAAACGCTGTTTTTGTAGAATCTGCAAGTGGACATTTGGAGAACATTGAGGCCTACGGTGAGAAAAGAAGTATTTTCCCAAAAAGTACACAGAAGCATTCTGTGAAACTTCTGTCTCTTCTGTGCATTCGTCTCACAGAGTAGAACTTTTCTTTTGATTGGGCAGTTTTGAAACACTCTTTTTGTAGGATCTGCAAGTGGACATTTGGAGAGCTTTGAGGCCTATGGTGAAAAAAGATATATCTTCAATTAAAAACTACACAGAATCATTCTGTGAAAATTCTTTCTATTCTCTGCATTCATCTCACAGATTTGAAATTTTCTTTTGATTGAGCACTTTAGAAACCCTCTTTTTGTGTAAATTGCAAGTGGACATTTGGAGCGCTTTGAGGCCTATCATGGAAAAAGGACTATCTTGAAATAAAAACTACAAAGAAGTAATCTGTGAAACTTCTTTATGAACTGTGCATTCGTCTCAGAGAGTGGAAACTTACTTTTGATTGTGGAGATTTGAAACAGGTTTTTTGTAGAATCTGCATTTGGACATTTGGAGGAAATTGAGGCCTATGGTGAAAAACAAAATATCTTCCCATAAAAACTAAACGGAAGCATTCCATGAAAATTCCTTCTGATCTGTGCATTCATCTAACAGACATGAAACTTACTTTTGATTGGGCAGTTTTGAAACACTCTTTTTGTAGAATCTGCAAGTGGACATTTGGAGAACATTGAAGCCTATAGTGAAAAATGAAATATCTTCCCATAAAAACTACACAAAAGCATTCTGTGAAACTCCTTTCTATTCTGTCCATTCATCTCACTGAGTAGAAACTTTCTTTTGATTGAGCAGTTTTGAAACACTGTTTTTGTAGAATCTGCAAGTGGACATTTGAGAGCTTTGAGGCCTATGGTGAAAAATGAAATATCTTCAATTAAAAACTACACAGAATAGTTCTGTGAAAATTTTTTGTATTCTCTGCATTCATCTCACAGAGTTGAACCTTTCTTTTGTTTGAGCAGTTTTGAAAAACTCTTTTGTATTATCTGCAAGTGGACATATAGAGCACTTTGAAGCCTATCGTGGAAAAAGGAAAATCTTCAAATAAAAGGAACAGTGAAGTAATCTGTGAAACTTCTTTCAGAACTGTGCATTCATCTCAGAGAGTGGGACAATTCTTTTGATTGTGCAGCTTTGAAACAGGCATTTGTATAGTCTGCAGTTATCCATTTTGAGAGCATTTAGGCCAATGGTGAAAAAAGTAATATCTTCCCATAGAAACTACACAGAAGCATTCTGTGAAACTTGTTTCTATTCTGTTCATTCATCTAACAGAGTAGAACCTTTCTTTTGATTGAGCAGTTTTGAAGCACTCTTTTTGTAGAATCTACAAGTGGAAATTTGGAGCACTTTGAGGCCTATCGTGTAAAAAGGAATATCTTCAAATAAAAACGACAGAGAAGAATCCTGTTAGACTTCTTTCTGATCTGTGCATTCGTCTTACAGAGTAGAACCTCTTTTGATGGAGCTGTTTTGAAACACTTTGTAGAATCCGCAAGTGGACATTTGGAGAACTTTGAGGCCTACTGTGAAAAACGAAATATCTTCCCATAAAAACTACACAGAAGCATTCTGTGAAACATCTTTCTATTCTGTTCATTCTCCTAACCGAGTAGAACCTTTCTTTTGATTGAGCAGTTTTGAACCACTCTTTTTGTAGAATCTGCAAGTGGACATTTGGAGCGCTTTGAGGCCTATCGTGTAAAAAGAAATATCTTCCAATAAAAACTACACAGAAGCATTCTGTGAAACTTCTTTGTGATCTGTGCATTCATCTGACAGAGTTGAAACTTTCTTTTGATTGAGCTGTTTTGAAACACTTTTTATTGCATCTGCAAGTGGATATTTGGAGAACATTGAGGCCTATGGTGAAAAACGAATTATCTTCCCATAAAAACTACACAGAAGCATTCTGTGTAACTTCTTTCTATTCTGTACATTCATCTCACGGAGTAGAACCTTTATTTTGATTGAGAATTTTGAAACACTCTTTTTGTAGAATCGCAAGTGGACATTTGAAGAGCTTTGAGGCCTACGTTGAAAAAATAAATATCTTCAAGTAAAAACTACACAGAATACTTCTGTGAAAATACTTTCTATTCTCTGCATTCATCTCACAGTATTGAACCTTTCTTTTTATTGAGCAGCTTTGAAACACTCTTTTTGTATAATCTGCAGGTGGACATTTGGAGCAATTGGAGGCCTATCATGGAAAAAGAAATATTTTCAAATAAAAACTTCAAAGAAGTAATCTGAAACTTCTTTACGATGTGTGCATTCATCTCAGAGAGTGGAACCTTTATTTTGATTGTGTAGCTTTGAAACAGTCTTTTTGTAGAATGTGCAAATGGACATTTGGAGACCATTGGGGCCTATGGTGAAAAAAGAAATATCTTCCCATAAAAACTACACAGAAGCATTCTGTGAAACTTCTTTCTGATCTGTGCATTCATCTAACAAAGTTGAACCTTACTTTTGATGGAGCAGTTTTGAAACACTCTTTTTGTACAATCTGCAAGTGGACATTTGGAGAACATTGAGGATTATAGTGAAAAGCGAAATATCTTCCCATAAAAACTACAGAGAAGCATTCTTTGAAACTTTTCTCTGTTCTGTGCATTCATGTCAGAGAGATGAATCTATCTTTTGATGGGGCACTTTTGAAACACTCATTTTGTATAATCTGCAGGTGAACATTTGGAGCGCTTTGAGGAATACGGAGAGAAATGAAATATCTTCAAATAAAAACTACACAGAAGCATTCTGTGAAACTTCTTTCTGATCTGTGCATTCGTGTAACAGAGTTGAACCTCTTTTGATTGAGCTGTTTTGAAACACATTTTTGGAGAATCTGCAAGGGGAGTTTTGGAGAACATTGAGGCCTACATTGAAAAATGAAATATCTTCCCATAAAAAGTACACACAAGCATTCTGTGAAACTTCTTTCAATTCTGTTCATTCATCTAACAGAGTAGAACCTTTCTTTTGATTGAACAGTTTTTAAACACTCTTTTTGTAGAATCTGCAAGTGGACATTTGGAGCGCTTTGAAGCCTAGCATGGAAAAACGACTATCTTCAAATAAAAACTACACAGAAGCATTCTTTGAAACTTCTTTCTGATCTGTGCATTCATCTAACAGAGTTGAACTTTTCTTTGGATTGAGATGTTTTGAAACACTCTTTTTGTAGAATCTGCAGGTGGACTTTTGGAGAACATTGGGGCCTATGGTGAAAAAAGAAATATCCTCCCATAAAAACTACACAGAAGCATTCTGTGAAACTTCTTTCTGTTCTGAGCATTCGTCTCACAGAGATGAAACTTTCTTGTGATTGAGCAGATTTAAAACACTCTTTCTGTGGAATCTGTAAGTGGACATTTGGAGAGCTTTGAGGCCAATGGTGGAAATTGACATATCTTCAAATAAAAACTACACAGAGGCATTCCCTGAAACTTCTTTCTGATCTGTGCATTCATCTCACTGAGTTGAACGTTTCTTTTGATTGAGCAGTTTTGAAACACTGTATTTGCAGAATCTGCAAGTGGATATTTGGAGCCTTTAGAGGAGAATGGTGAAAAATGAAGTATCTTCCATAAAAACTACACAGAGCCTTCTGTGATACTTCTTTCTGTTCTGTGCATTCAGCTAACAGAGTTGAAACTTTCTTTTGATTGAGCAGTCTTGAAACACTCTTTTTGTAGGATCTGCAACTGGATATTTGGAGCAAATTGAGACCTACGGTGAAAAACGAAATATCTTCCCGTAAAAACTACACAGAAGTATTCTGTGAAACTTCTTTCTGATCTGTGCATTCATCTCACAGAGGTGAACCTTTCTTTTGATTCAGCAGTTTTGAGACACTCTTTTTGTAGAATCTGCAAGTGGAGATTTGGAGCACATTGAGGCGTAGGGTGAAAAATGAAATATCTTCCCATGAAAACTACACAGAAGCATTCTGTGAAACTTCTTTCTGTTCTGAGCATTCACCTCACAGAGTTGAACCTTTCTTTTGATTGAGCAGTTTTGAAACACTCTTTTTGTAGAATCTGCAAGTGGGCACTTGGAACGCTTTGAGGCAAATGTTGAAAAATGAAAAATCTTCAAATAAAAACTGCACAGAAGCTTTCTGTGAAACTTGTTTCTGATCTGTGCTTTTATCTCAGAGTTGAACTTTTCTTTTCATTGAGTAGATTTGAAACAGTCTATTTGTAGAATCTGCAAGTGGACATTTGCAGCGTTTTGAGTCCTATGGTGAAAAATGAAATATCTTCCCATAAAAATGACACAGAAACATTCTGTGAAACTTATTTCTGTTTTGTGCATTCATCATCTCACAGAGTTGAACATTTCTTTTAATTTAGCAGTTGTGAAACACTCTTTTTGTACAATATGTAAGAGGAGATTTGGAGCGCTTTGGCGTCTATGGTGAAAATAGAATATCTTCAAAAAATGATAGAGAATCATTCTGTGAAACTTCTTGCTGATCTGTGTATGCATTTCGCAGAGTTCAACATTGCTTTTGATTGAGCAGTTTTGAAACAATCCTTTTGAAAAATCTGCAAGTGGTAATTTGCAGCATTTTGAGGCCTATGGTGAAAAACGAATTATCTTCCCATAAAAATGACACAGAAACATTCTGTGAAACTTCTTTCTGATCTGTTAATTCATCTCACAGAGTTGAAACTTGCTTTTGATTGAGCAGTTTTGAAACACTCTTTTTGTTGGATCTGCAAGAGGACTTTTGGAGCGTTTTGAGGCCTATTGTGAAAAACGAAATATCTTTCCATAAAAATTACACAAAAGCCTTCTGTGAAACTTCTTTCTGATCTGTGCATTCCTCTCAAAGAGTTGAACATTTCTCTTGATTGAGCAGTTCTGAAACACTCTTTTTGTAGAATCTGCAAGTGGATATTTGGAGAGAACTGAGGCCTAGGGTGAAAAACGAAATATGTTCCCATAAAAACTACTCAGAAGCATTCTGTGAAACTTCTTTCTGTTCGGAGCATTCATCTCACAGAGATGAAACATTCTTGTGATTGAGCAGTTTTGAAACACTTTTTGTGGAATCTGTAAGTGGACATTTAGAACGCCTTGAGGCCTACGGTGAAAAACGACCTATCTTCAAATAAAAACAACATGGAAACATTCTGTGAAACTTCTTTCTGATCTGTGCATTCATCTCACCAGGTGAACTTTTCTTTTGACTGAGCAGTTTTGAAACACTCTATTTGTAGAATCTGCAAGTGGACATCTGGAGCTTTTAGAGGACTATGGTGGAAAATGAAATATCTTCCCATATAAACGACACAGAAGCCTTCTCTGAAACTTCTTTCTGATCTGTGCATTCATCTCAAAGAGTTGAACATTTCTTTTGTTTCAGCATTTTTCAGACACTCTTTTTGTAGAATCTGCAAGTGGTCACTTGGAGCGCTTTGAGGCAAATGTTGAAAAACGAAAAATTTTCAAATAAAAACAACACAGAAGCATTCTGTGAAACTTCTTTCTCATCTGTGCATTCATCTCACAGAGTTGAAACTTTCTTTTGATTGAGCAGATTTGAAACACTCTTTCTGTAGACTCTGTAAATGGACAATTGTAGCACTTTGAGGCCTATAGTGAAAAACGAAATATCTTCCCATAAAAACTGCACAGAAGGATTCTGTGAAAATTATTTCTCATGAGTGCATTCATCTCACAGAGTTGAAACTCTCTTTTGAATGAGCAATTTTGAAACACTCTTTTTGTAGAATCTGCAAGTGGAGATTTGGAGAGCATTGAGGACTACGGAGAACAAGGAATTATCCTCCTTTGAAAACTACTCAGAAGCCTTCTGTGAAACTTCTTTCTGATCTGTGCATTCATCTCACAGAGTTGAAACTTTCTTTTGATTGAGCAGTTTTTAAACACTCTCTTTGTAGACTCTGTAAATGGACAATTGTAGCATATTGAAGCCTATAGTGAAAAACGAAATAACTTCCCACAAAAACTACACAGAAGCATTCTGTGAAACTTATTTCTGATATGTGCATTCATCTCACAGAGTTGAAATTTTCTTTTGATTGAACAGTTTTGAAACACTCTTTTTGTAGAATCTGCAAGTGGAGATTTGGAGAGCATTGAGGCTTATCGTGAACAACGAAATATCTTCCCATAAAAACTACACAGAAGCATTCTTTGAAAACCCTTTCTGATTTCTTCATTCATCTCAGAGAGTTGTACCTTTCCTTTGATTGAGCAGTTTTGAAACACTCTTTTTGAAGAATCTGCAACTGGATATTTGGAGCGCATTGAGTCCTATGGTGAAAACCAAAATATCTTCCCATAAAAACTACACAGAAGCATTCTGTGAAACTTCTTTCTGATCTGTGCATTCATCTCACAGAGTTGAACGTTTCTTTTGATTCAGCAGTTTTGAGACACTCTTTTTGTAGAATCTGCAAGTGGACAGTTGAGCTCTTTGAGGGAAATGTTGAAAAATGAAAAATCTTCAAATAAAAACTACACAGAAGCATTCTGTGAAACTTCTTTCTGATCTGTGCATTCATCTCACAGAGTTGAACATTTCTTTTGATTGAGCAGTTTTGAAACATTCTTTTTGTAGGGTCTGCAAGTGAACTTTGGAGGGTTTTGAGGCCTATGATGAAAAATGAAATATCATCCCATAAAAACTACACAGAAGCCGGATGTGAAATGTCTTTCTGTTCTCTGCATTCACCTCACAGAGTTGAAACTTTCTTTTCATTCAGCTGTTTTGAAACACTCTTTTTGTTGGATCTGCAAGTGGAAAATTAGAGCGTTTTGGAGCCTATGGTGAAAAACGAAATATCTTGCCATAAAAACTACACAGAAGCCTTCTGTGAACCTTCTTTCTGTTCTGTGCATTCATCTCACAGAGTTGAACATTTCTTTTGATTGAGCAGTTTTGAAACACTCTTTTTGTAGACTCCACAAGTGGATATTTGGAGAGCATTGAGGCCTAGGGTGAAAAACGAAATATCTTCCCACAAAAACTACACCGAACCATTCTGTGAAACTTCTTTCTGTTCTGTGCATTTATCTCACAGATGTGAAACATTCTTGTGATTGAGCAGTTTTGAAACACTCTTTTTGTGGAATCTGTAAGTGGACATTTGGAGCGCCTTGAGGCCTATGGTGAAAAACGAAATGTCTTCCCATAAGAATGACACAGAAACATTCTGTGAAACTTCTTTCTGTTCTGTGCATTCATCTCACAGAGTTGAACCTTTCTTTTAATTTAGCGATTGTGAAACACTCTTTTTGTAGAATATGTAAGTGGACATTTGGAGCACTTTGGGGCCTATGGTGAAAAAAGAATATCTTCAAGAAAAGATAGAGAACCATTCTGTGAAACTTCTTTCTGATCTGGGTATTCATCTCACAGAGTTCAACATTGCCTTTTATTGAGCAGTTTTGAAACAATCTTTTAGAAGAATCTGCAAGTGGACATTTGCAGGATTTTGAGGCCTATGATGAAAAATGAAATATCTTCCCATAAAAATGACACAGCAACATTCTGTGAAACTTCTTCCTGATCTGTTCATTCACCTCAAAGAGTTGAACCTTTCCTTTGATTGAGCAGTTTTCAAACACTCTTTCTGTAGAATCTGCAAGTGGACTTTTAGAGCGTTTTGAGGCCTATGGTGAAAAATGAAATATTTTTCCATAAAAACTACACAGAAGCCTTCTGTGCAACCTCTTTCTGTTCTGTGAATTCATCTCACAGAGTGGAACATTTCTTTTGATTGAACAGTTTTGAAACACTCTTTTTGTAGAATCTGCAAGTGGACATTTGGAGACCATTGAGGCCTACGGTGAAAAACGAAATACCTTCGCATAAAAACCAGACAGAAGCATTCTGTGACACTTCTTTCTGATCTGTGCATTCATCTCACAGAGTTGAACATTTCTTTTGATTGAGCAGTTTTTAAACACTCTTTTTGTAGAGTCTGCAAATGGACATTTGGAGAGTTTTGAGGCCTATGATGACAAATGTAATATCGTCCGATAAAAACTTCACAGAAGCCTGATGTGAAACTTCTTTCTGTTCTCTGCATTCACCTCACAGAGTTGAACATTTCTTTTGATTGAGCAGTTTTGAAACACTCTTTTTGTGGAATCTGCAAGTGGATATTTGGAGAGCATTGAGGCCTATGGTGAAAAACAAAATATCTTCCCATAAAAACTACACAGAAGCATTCTGTGAAACTTCTTTCTGTTCTGAGCATTCGTCTCACAGAGATGAAACATTCTTGTGATTGGGCAGTTTTAAAACAATCTTTTTGTGGAATCTGTAAGTGGACGTTTTTAGCCCCTTGAGGCCTATGGTGAGAAACGACCTATCTTCAAATAAAAACAACACGGAAGCATTCTGTGAAACTTCTTTCTGATCTGTGCATTCATCTAACTATGTTGAATCTTTCTTTTGATTGAGCAGCTTTGAAACACTCTATTTGTAGAATCTGCAAGTGGCCATTTTGAGCTTTTAGAGGACTATGGTGAAAAATGAAATATCTTCCCATAAAATCTACACAGAAGCCTTTTCTGAAACTTCTTTCTGATCTGTGCATTCATCTCACAGAGTTGGAACTTTCTTTTGATTCAGCAGTTTTCAGACACTCTTGTTGTAGAATCTCCTAGTGGACACTTGGAGCGCTTTGAGGCAAATGTTGAAAAAAGATAAATTTTCAAATAAAAACTACACAGAAGCATTCTGTGAAACTTCTTTCTGATCTGTGCATTCATCACACAGAGTTGAACCTTTCTTTTAATTTAGCGATTGTGAAACACTCTTTTTGTAGAATATGTAAGTGGACATTTGGAGCGCTTTGGGGCCTGCGGTGAAAAAGTAATATTTTCAAAAAAAGCTACAGAGAACCATTCTGTGAAACTTCTTTCTGATCTGGGTATTCATCTCGCAGAGTTCAACATTGCTTTTGATTCAGCAGTTTTGAAACAATCTTTTTGAAGAATCCACAAGTGGACATTTGCAGCATTTTGAGGCCCATGGTGAAAAACGAAATATCATCCCATAAAAACTACACAGAAGCCTAATGTGAAACTTCTTTCTGTTCTCTGCATTCATCTCACAGAACTGAAACTGTCTTTTGATTCAGCAGTTTTGAAACACTCTTTTTGTTAGATCTGCAAGTGGATATTTGGAGCGCTTTGAGGCCTATGGTGAAAAAGGAAATATCTTGCCATATAAACTACACAGAAGCCTTCTGTGAAACTTCTTTCTGTTCTGTGCATTCATCTCACAGAGTTGTACCTTTCTTCTGATTGAGCAGTTTTGAAACCCTCTTTTTGTGGAGTCTGTAAGTGGACATTTGGAGCACTTTGAGGCCCATGGTGAAAAATGCCATATCTTCAAAGAAAAACTACACAGAAGCATTCTGTGAAACTTCTTCCTGATCTGTTCATTCATCTCACTGGTTTGAACCTCTCTTTTCATTGAGCAGTTTTGAAACCCTCTATTTGTAGAATCTGCAAGTGGATATTTGGAGCTTTTAGGGGAGTATGGTGAAAAATGAAATCTCTTCCCATAAAAACTACACAGAAGCATTCTGTGAAACTTCTTTCTGATCTGTGCATTCATCTCACAGAGTTGAAGCTTTCTTTTGATTCAGCAGTTTTGAGACACTCTTTTTGTAGAATCTGCAAGTGGACACTTGGAGCACTTTGAGGCAAATGTTGAAAAATGAAAAATCTTCGAATAAAAACTACACAAAAGCAGTCTGTGAAACTTCTTTCTGATCTGTGAATTCACCTCACAGTGTTGAACCTTTCTTTTCATTGAACAGTTTTGAGACACTCTTTTTGTAGAATCTGCATGTGGGCATTTGGAGCACTTTGAGGCCTGTAGTGAAAAACGAAATATCCTCCCTTTAAAATTACTCAGAAGCCTTCTGTGAAACTTCTTTCTGATCTGTGCATTCATCCCACAGAGTTGAACCTTTCTTTTGATTGGGCAGTTTTGAAACACTCTTTTTGTAGAATCTGTAACTGGACAATAGTAACACATTGAGGCCTATAGTGAAAAACAAAATATCTTCCCATAAGAACTACACAGAAGAATTATGTGAAACTTCTTTCTGGTGTGTGCATGCATCTCACAGAGCTAAACCTTTCTTTTGATTGAGCAGTTTTGAAACACTCTTTTTGTAGAATCTGCAAGAGGAGATTTGGAGAGCATTGAGGACTATGGTGAACAACGAAATATTTTCCCATAAAAACTACAGAGAAGCATTATTTGAAACCTCTTTCTGATCTCTTCATTCATCTCAGAGGGTTGAACCTTTCTTTTGATTGAGCAGTTTTGAAATACTCTTTTTGAAGAATCTGCAAGTGGACATTTGGAGAGCATTGCGGCCTACGGCGAAAAAGGAAATATCTTCCCATCAAAACTACACAGAAGCATTCTTTGAAACTTCCTTCTGATCTGTGCATTCATCTCACAGAGTTGAACATTCCTTTTGATTGAGCAGTTTTGAAAGACTCTTTTTGTAGAATCTGCAAGTGGACACTTGGAGCGCTTTGAGGCAAATGTTGAAAAACGAAAAATCTTCAGACAAAAACTGCACAGAAGCATTCTGTGAAACTTGTTTCTGATCTGTGAATTCATCTCACAGAGTTGAACCTTGCTTTTCATTGAGCAGATTTGAAACACTCTATTTGTAGAATCTGCAAGTGGACATTTGGAGCGTTTTGAGGCCTATGGTCAAAAATGAAGTATCTTCCGATAAGAATGACACAGAAACATTCTGTGAAACTTCTTTCTGTTCTGTGCATTCATCTCACAGAGTTGAACCTTTCTTTTAATTTAGCAGTTGTGAAACACTCTTGTTGTAGAATATGTAAGTGGACATTTGGAGTGCTTTGGGGCCCATGGTGAAAAAAGAATATCTCCAAAAAAAGATATAGGACCATTCTGTGAAACTTCTTTCTGATCTGTGCATTCATCTCAGAGAGTTGAACCTTTCTTTCGATTCAGCCATTTTGAGACACTCTTTTTGTAGAATCTGCAAGTGGACATTTATAGAGCTTTGAGGCCAAAGGTGAAAAACCAAATATCTTCAAATAAAGCCTACACCGAAGCATTCTGTGAAACTTCTTGCTGATCTGTGCATTCATCTCACGTAGTTGAACCTTTCTTTTCATTGAGCAGTTTTGAAACACTCTTTTTGTAGAATATGCAAGTAGACATTTGGAGCACTTTGAGGCCTATGGTGAAAAGCCAAATATTTTCTAATAAAAACTACACAGAAGCATTCTGTGAAACTTCTTTCTGATCTCTGCATTCATCTCACAGATTTGAACTTTTCTTTTGATTTAGCAGTTTTGAAACACTCAGTTTGTAGAATCTGCAAGTGGACATTTGGAGTGCTTTGAGGCCTGTGGTGAACAACGATATATCTTCCCTTTAAAACTACTCAGGCCAGGCGCGGTGGCTCATGCTTGTAATCCCAGCACTTTGGGAGGCCGAGGTGGCTGGATCACGGGGTCAGGAGATCGAGACCACAGTGAAACCACGTCTCTACTAAAAATACAAAAAATTAGCCGGGCATGGTGGTGGGTGCCTGTAGTCCCAGCTACTCGGAGAGGCTGAGGCAGGAGAATGGCGTGAACCTGGGAGGCAGAGCTTGCAGTGAGCTGAGACTGTGCCACTGCACTCCAGCCTGGGCAACAGAGCAAGACTCCGTCTCGAAAAAATAAAAATAAAAAAACTACTCAGAAGCCTTCTGTGAAACTTCTTTCTGATCTGTGCATTCATGTCACAGAGTTGAAACTTTCTTTTGATTGAGCAGTTTTGAAACACTCTTTTTGCAGAATCTGTAACTGGACAATTGAAGCACAATGAGGCCTGTAGTGAAAAACGAAATATCTTCCCATAAAAACTACACAGAAGCATTCTGTGAAACTTCTTTCTGATGTGTGCATTCATCTCACAGAGTTGAATCTTTCTTTTGATTGAGCAGTTTTGAAACATGCTTTTTGTAGAATCTGCAAGTGGAGATTTGGAGAGCATTGAGGACTAGAGTGAACAACAAAATATCTTCCCATAAAACTACACAGAAGCATTCTGTGAAACTTCTTTCTGATCTGTGCATTCATCTCACCGAGTTGAACCTTTCTTTTGATTCAGCAGTTTTGAAACACTCTTTTTGTGGATTCTGCAATTGGATATTTGGAGCGCTTGGGACCTATTATGGAAAAAGAAATATCTTCACATAGAAAGTGGACAGAAGCATTCTGAGAAACTTCTTTCTGCTGTGTGCATTCATCTGAGTTGAAACTTTCTTTTGATTGAGGAGTTTTGAAACACTCTTTTTGTTGAATCTTCAAGTGGACTTTTGGAGTGCTTTGAGGCCGATTGTGGAAATGGATATATCTTCACATAAAACCTATACAGAAACACTCTGAGAAAATCCTTGGTCTTGTGTGCATTCATCTCACAGAGTTGAACCTTTCTTTTGATTGAGTAGTTCTGAAACACTCTTTTTGTGGAATCTCCAAGTGGATGTTTGTAGTGCTTACTGCCTACAGTGGAAAAGGAAATATCTTCACATAAAAACTAGACAGAAGCATTCTCAGAAACTTCTTTGTGGTGTGTGCATTCATCTGAGTGTAAACTTTCTTTTGATTGAGCAGTTTTGAAAGACTCTTTTTGTAGAATCTGCAAGTGGTTTTTTGGAGCGCCTTGGGACCTAATGTTGAAAAGTAAATATCTTCACATAAAACCTAGACAGAAGCACTCTAGGAAACTTCTTTGTGGTGTGTGAATTCATCTCACAGGGTTGAACCTTTCTTTTGATTGAGTAGTTTTGAAACACTCTGTTTGTAGGATTTGCAAGCAGATATTTGGAGCGGTTTGAGGCCTATTGTGGAAAAAGAAATACCTACACATCAAAACTAGACCAAAGCATACAGAGAAACTTCTTTGTGGTGAGTGCATTCATCTCACATAATTGAACCTTTGTTTTGATTGAGCAGTTTTGAAACACTGTCTTTGTAGTATCTGCAAGTGGACATTTGGAGTGCTTTCAGGCCTATTTTGGAAAAGGAAATATTTTCACATAAAATCTTGACAGAAGCATTCTGAGAAACATCTTTTGGACGTGGGCATTCATCTCACAAGGTTGAACCTTTGTTTTGATTGAGCAGTTTTGAGACACCCTTTTTGTAGAATCTGCAGTTGGATATTTGGAGCACTTTGAGGCCTATTTTGTAAAAGGAAACATCTTCACATAAAAGCTAGACAGAAGCATTCTGAGAAACTTCTATGTGTTGTGTGCATTCACCTCACAGAGTTGAAACTTTCTTTTGATTGAGCAGTTTCAAAACACTCTTTTTCCAATCTGCAAGTAGACATTTGGAGCGCTTTAGTGCCTGCAGTGGAAAAGGAAATATCTTCACATAAAAACTAGACAGAAGCATTCAGAGAAACTTCTTTGTGTTGCGTGCATTCAGCTAACAGCATTGAAATTTTCTTTTGATTGAGCAGTTTTGGAACACCCTTTTTCTATAATCTGCAAGTGGACATTTGGAATGCTTTACTGCCTGTAGTGCAAATGGAAATATATTCATATAAAAACTAGACAGAAGCATTGTGAGAAACTGCTTTGTGATGTGTGCATTCATCTCAAAGAGTTGAACCTTACTTTTGATTGAGCAGTTTTAAAACACTCTTTTTGTAGAGTCTGCAAGTGGACGTTTGGAGCACTTTGAGGCTCATTGTGGAAAAGGAAATATCTTCACATAAAAACTAGACAGAAACATTCTGGAAAACTTCTTTGGGGTGAGTACATTTATATCACAGAGTTGAACCTTTCTTTTGATTGAGCAGTTTTGAAACCCTCTTTTTGTAGAATCTACAAGTGGACTTTTGCAGCACTTTGAGGCCTATTGTTGAAAAGGAAATATCTTCACATAAAAACTAGAGAGAAGCATTCTAAGAAAACTCTTTCTGGTGTGTGCATTCATCTCACAGGGTTGAACCTTTCTTTTGGTTGATTCGTTTTGAAACACTCTTTTTGTAGGATCTGCAAGTGGACAATTGCAGTGCTTTGAGGCCTATTGTGGAAAATTAAATATCTTCAACATAAAAAAATAGACAGAAGCATTCTGAGAAACTTCTTTGTGGTGTGTGCCTTCATTGCACAGAACTGAATCTCTCTTTTGATTCAACATTTTTGAAACACTCTTTCTGTAGAATCTTGAAGTGGATAATTTGAGCGCTTTGAGGCCTATTTTGGAAAAGGAAATATCTTCATACAAAACTAGACAGAAGCATTCTGAGAAACTTTCTTCTGGGGTGTGCATTCACCTCAGAGAATTGAAACTTTTTTTGATTGAGCAGTTTTGAAACCCTCTTTTTGTGGAATCTGCAAGTGGACATTTGCAGTGCTTTGAGGCCTATTGTGGAAAAGGAAATACCTTCACATAAAAACTAGACAGAAGCATTCTGGGAAACTTCTTTGTGGTGCATTCATTCTTCTCACAGAGTTGAACCTTTCTTTTGATTGAGCAGTTTTTAAACACTCTTTTGTAGAATCTGCAAGTGGACATTTGGAGCACTTCGAGGCCTGTTGTGGAAAAGGAAATATCTTCACATAAAAACTAGACAGAAACCTTCTGGAAAACTTCTTTGTAGTGGGTACACTTATCTCATGGAGTTGAAACTTTCTTTTGATTGAGCAGTTTTGAAACTCTCTTTTTGTAGAATCTGCAAGTGGACATTCGGTGTGCTTTGAGGCCAATCGTGGAAAAGGAAATATCTTCACTTAAAAACTAGATGGAAGCATTCTGAGAAACTTCTTTGTGATGTCTGCATTCATCTCAGACATTTGAACCTTTCTTTTGATTGAGCAGTTTTGAAACACTCTTTTTGAAGAATCTGTCTATGCATATTTGGAGCTCTTTGAGGTCTAATGTGGAAAAGGAAATATCTTCACCTAAAAACTAGAGAGAAGCATTCTGAGAAACTTCTTTGTGGTGTGTGCATTCATCTCACAGAGTTAAACCTTTCTTTTGATTGCACAGTTTTGAAACTCTCTTTTTGTAGTATATGCAAGTGGACATTTGCAGTGCTTTGGGGTCTATTTTTGAAAAGGAAGTATCTTCACATAAAAACTAGACAGAAGCATTCTCAGAATCTTCTTTGTGGTGTGTGCATTCACCTCACAGAGTTGAACTTTACTTTTCATAGAGCATTTTTGAAACACTCTTTTTGTGGAATCTACAAGTGGAAATTTGGAGTGCTTTGCGTCCTATTAAGGAAAAGGAAATATCTTCATATGAAAACAATAAAAATAAGACAGAAGCATTCTGAGAAACTACTTTGTGTTGTGTGCATTCATCTAACAGAGTTGAAACTTTCTTTTGATAGAGCAGTTTTGAAACACTCTTTTTGTAGAATCTGCCAGCGGACATTTGGAGCGCTTTGGTGCCAATTGTGGAAAAGGAAATATCTTCACATAAAAACTAGATAGAGGCATTCTGAGAAAAGTCTTTGTGGTGTGTGCATTCATCTCACAGAGGTGAATCTTTCTTCTTTTTGACCAGTTTTGCAACACTCTTTTTATACAATCTGCAAGTGGATATTTGGAATGCTTTGAGGCCTATTGTGGAAAAGGAAATATCTTCTCATAAAAACTAGACAGAAGCATACAGAGAAACTTCTTTGTTGTGTGTGTATTCATTTAACAGAGGTGAATCTTTCTTTTTATTGAGCAGTTTTGAAACATACTTTTTGTAGAATGTGCTAGTGGACATTTGGGGTGCTTTGAGGCCTATTGTGGTAAAGGAAATATCTTCACATAAAAACTAGACAGAAGCATTCTAAGAAACTTCTTTGTGGTATGTGCATTCATCTCACAGAGGTGAAAGTTTCTTTTCATTTAGCAGTTCTGAAACACCCTTTTTGTAGAATCTGTAAGTGGACATTTTGAACTCTTTGAGGCCTAATGTGGAAAAGAAAATATCTTCACCTAAAAACTAGAGAGAAGCATTCTGATAAACTTCTTTGTGGTGTGTGCATTCATCTCAGAGAGTTCAACCTTTCTTTTGATTGACAGTTTTGAAACACTCTTTTTGTAGAATCTGCAAGTGGACATTTGGAGCACTATGTGGCCTATTGTGGAATAGGAAATATCTTCACATAAAAACTAGATAGACCCATTCTGAGAAACTTCTTTGTGGTGTGTACATTCACTTCACAGAGTTGAATCTTTCTTTCCATTGAGTACTTTTGAAACACCCTTTTTTTGGAGTATGCAAGAGGACATTTGGAGCACTTTGAGGCCTGTTGTGGAAAAGGAAATATCTTCACATGAAAACTAGACAGAAGCTTTCTGAGAGACTTCTTTGTGGTGTGTGTGTTCATCTCACACAATTGAATCTTTCTTTTGATTGAGCAGTTTTAAAACACTCTTTGTAGCATCTGCAAGTGGACACTTGGAGCACTGTGAGGCCTCTTTTGGAAAACTATATATCTTCACATAAAAACTAGACAGAAGCATTCTGAGAAACTTCTTTGTGGTGTGTGCATTCATCTCACAGAGTTGAAACTTTCTTGTGATGCAGCAGTTTTGAAACTCTTTTTCTAGAATCTGCATTTGGACAGTTGGAGCACTTTGAGGCCTATTGTGGAAAAGGAAATAACTTCACATAAAAACTAGACAGAAGCATTCTTCGAAACCACTTTGTGGTGTGTGCATCCATCTCACAGAGTTGAACCTTATTTATTATTGAGCAGTTTTGAAACACTCTTTTTGTAGAATCTGCAAGTGGACATTTGGAGCACAGTGAGGCCTGTTGTGGAAAAGGAAATCTATTCACATAAAACTAGATAGCATTCTGAGAAACTTCTTTGGGATGTGTGCATTCATCTCAGATAGTTGAACTTTTCTTTTGATTTAGCAGTTTTGAAACACTCTTTTTGTACAATCTGCAAGTGGATATTTTGAGAGCTTTTAGGCCCACTGTTAAAAGGGAAATACCTTCACATACAAACTAAAAGAAGCATTCTGAGAAACTTGTATTTGGTGTGTGCATTCATCTCACAAATTTGAACCTTTCTTTTGATTTAGCGGTTTTGAAACACTCTTTTTGTAGAATCTGCATGTGGACAGTTTGAGGGCTTTGAGGTCTATTGTGGAAAAAGAAATAACTTCACATAAAAACTAGACGGAAGCATTCTGAGAAACTTCTTTGTATTGTGTGCATTCATCTCACAGAGTTGGATCTTTCTTTTGATTGAGCTGTTTTCAAACTCTCTTTTTGTAGAATCTGCAAGTGGACATTTGGATCGCTTTGAGGCCTATTGTAGAAAGAGAAATATCTTCTCATAAAAACTAGACAGAAGCATTGTGAGAAAATTCTTTGTGGTGTGTGCATTCATCTCACAGAATTAAATCTATCTTCTTATTGACCTGTTTTGAAACACTCTTTTTGTAGAGCGTGCAAGTGGACATTTGGAGTGCCTTCTGGCCTACTGTGGAAAAGGAAATATCTTCACATAAATACTAGACAGAAGGCTTCTGAGAAATTTCTTTCTGGTGTGTGCATTTATCTCCCAGAGTTGAACCTTTCTTTTGATTGAGCAGTTTTGAACCACGATTTTGTAGAATCTGCAAGTGGACATTTGGAAGGCAATGAGGCTTATTGTGGAAAAGGAAATATCTTTACATAAAAATTAGACAGAAGCATGCAGAGAAACTTCTTCATGTGGCGTGCACTCATCTCACAGACTTGCACCTTTCCTTTGATTGAGCAGCTTTGAAACACACTCTTTGTAGAATTTCTAAGTGGACATTTGGAGTGCTTTGAGGCCTATTTTGGGAAAGGAAATATCTTCACATAAAAACTAGACAGAAGCATTCTGAGAAACTTCTCTGTGGTGTGTGCAATCATCTCACAGAGTTGAAACTTTCTTTTGATTTAGCATTTTTGAAACACCGTTTTTGTATAATCTGCAAGGGGACATTTGGAGTGCTTTGGGGCCTATTGTGGAAAAGAAAATATCTTCACATAAAAACTAGACAGTAGCATTCTGAGAAAATTCTTTGTGGTGTGCGCATTCATCTCACAGAGCTGAATCTTTCTTCTTATTGACCAGTTTTGCAACACTTTTTGTAGAATCTGCAAGTGGATATTTGGAACGCTTTGTGGCCTATTATGGAAAAGGAAGTATCTTCACACACAAACTAGACTGAAGCATAAAGAGAAACTTCTTTGTGGTTTATGCATTCATTTCACAGAGTTGAATCTTTCTTTTTATTGAGCAGTTTTGAAACACACTTTTTGTAGAATGCGATAGTGGACATTTGGGGCCCTTTGAGGCCTATTGTGGAAAAGGAAATATCTTCACATAAAAACAAGACTGAAGCATTCTGAGAAACTTCTTTGTGGTGTGTGGATTCATCTCACAGAGGTGAAACTTTCTTTTCATTTAGGAGTTCTGAAACACACTTTTTGTAGAATCTGTAAGTGGACATTTTGAATGCTTTGAGACCTATTGTGGAAAAGAAAATATCTTCACAAAAAAACTGGACAGAAGCATACAGAGAAACTTTCTGTGGTGTGTGTATTCATCTCACAGGGTTGAAACTTCTTTTGATTGAGCAGTTATGAAACACTCTTTTTGTAGAATCTGCAAGTGGAGATTTGGAGTGCTTTGAAGGCTATTGCACAAAAGGAAATATCTTCACATTAAAACTAGACGGAAGCATTCTGAGAAATTTATTTGCTGTGAGTGATTTCATCTCACAGAGTTGAACCTTTCTTTTGATTGAGCAGTTTTGAAACTCTCTTTTTGTAGTATATGCAAGTGGACATTTGGAGTGCTTTGGGGTCTATTTTTGAAAAGGAAATATCTTCACGTAAAAACTATACAGAAGCATTCTCAGAATATTCTTTGTGGTGTGTGGATTCATCTCATAGATTTGAACTTTTCATTGAGCAGTATCGAGACACTCTTTTTGTTGAATCTGCAAGTGGAAATTTGGAGCGCTTTGAGTCCTATTAAGGAAAAGGAAATATCTTCACATAAAAAAATAAAAACAAGAAAGAAGCATTCTGAGAAACTTCTTTGTGTTGTGTGCATTCATCTCACGGAGTTGAAAATTTATTTTGATTGGGCAGTTTTGAAACACTCTTTTTGTAGAATCTGCCAGTGGACATTTGGAACACTTTGGTGCCTGTTGTGGAAAAGGAAATATCTTCACATAAAAATTAGACAGAAGCATTCTGGGAAAATTCTTTGTGGTGTGCACATTCATCTCACAGAGTTGAGTCTTATTTCTTATTGTCCAGTTTTGCAACGTTCTTTTTGTACAATCTGCAAGTCGTTATTTGGAACGCTTTGGGGCCTATCATGGAAAAGGAAATATCTTCACATAAAAACTAGACAGAAGCATACAGAGAAACTTCTTTGTGGTGTGTGCATTCATTCCACAGAGTTGAACATTTGTTTTGATTGAGCAGTTTTGAAACACTTTTTTTATAGTATCTGTATGTGGAAAGTTGGATCGCTTAGAGGCCTATTGTGGAAAAGGGATTATCTTCACAAAAAAAACTAGACAGAAGCATACAGAGAAACTTCGTTGTGATGTGTGAATTTATCTCAGAAAGTTGAAAACTTTTTTTGATTGAGAAGTTTTAAAACACTTTTTTTGAGGAATCTGCAAGTGGACTTAAGGAGCACTTTGAGGACTATTGTGGAAAAGGAAATATCTTCACATAAAAACTAGACAGAAGCATTGTGAAAATCTACTCTGTGATGTGTGCATTCATCTCAGAGAGTTGAAATTTTATTTTGATTTAGCAGTTTTGAAACACTCTTTTTGTAGAATCTGCAAGTGTATATTTTGAGCACTTTTAGGCCAATTGTGGAAAGGGAAATATCTGCACATACAAACTAGACAGAAGCATTCTGTGAAAATTCTTTGTGGTGCGTGCATTCATCTCACAGAGTTGAACCTTTCTTTTGATTCAGCAGTTTTTCAAACACTTTTTGTAGAATCTGCATGAAGACAGTTGGAGTGCTTTGAGGCCTATTGTGGAAAAGGAAATATCTTTACATAAAAACTAGACAGAAGCATTCTGTTAAACTTCTTTGTGGCGTGTGCATTCATCTCACTGTGTTGAACATTTCTTATGATTGAGCCATTTTGAAAAACTCTTTTCGTAGAATCTGCAAGTGGACATTTGGAGCACTTCGAGGCCTATTGTGGAAAAGGAAATATCTTCACAGAAAAACTAGACAGCAGTATTCTGAGAAAAGTCTTTGTGATGGGTGCCTTCATCTCAGAGACTTTAACTTTTCTTTTTATTTAGCAGTTTTGAAACACTCTTTTTGTAGAATCTGCAAGTTGACATTTTGGACGCTTTTAGGCCTGTTATGTAAAGGGAAATATCTTCACAAAAACTAGACAGAAGCATTCTGAGAAAGTTCTTGTGATATGTGCATTCATCTCACAGAGCTGAACCTTTCTTTTGACTCAACAGTTTTGAAACATTCTTTCATAGAATCTCCATTTGGACAGTTGGAGCGCTTTGAGACTGATTGTGGAAAAGGAAATATCTTCAAATAAAAACCAGACAGAAGCATTCCGAGAAACTGCTTTATGGCATGTGCATTGACCTCACAGGTTTGAAGCTTTGTTTTGATGGAGCAGTTTTGACACACTCTTTTTGTAGAATGTGTAAGAAGATATTTGTAGCGCTTTGAAGCCTATTGTGGAAAAGGAAATATCTTCACATAGAAACTAGACAGAAGCATTCTAAGAAACTTCCTTGAGGTGTGTGCATTCATGTCACAAAGTTGAACCTGTCTTTTGATTGTGCAGTTTTGAAACACTCATTTTGTAGAATCTGCACATGGATATTTGGAGTGCTTTGAGGCCTATTGTGGAAATGGAATTATCTTAACTAAAAACTAGACAGAAGCATTCTGAGAAACTTCTTTGTGGTGTGTTCATTCATCTCACAGAACTGAAACTTTCTTTCAGTTGGGCAGTTTTGAAACACTCTTTTTTGTATAATTTGCACGTGTATATTTTGTGTGCTTTGTGGCCTAATAGGGAAAAGGAAATATCTTCACAAAAACACTAGACAAACCCATTCTGAGAAACTTCTTTGTGGTGTGTTCATTCATCTCATTGAGACGTTTCTTTTCATTGAGCAATTTTGAAATATTCTTTTTGTAGAATCTGCAAGTGGATATTTGAAGAGCTTTGAGGCCTGTTGTGCAAAGGAAATATCTTCACATAAAAACTAGATGGAAGCATTCCAAGAAACTTCTTTGTGGTGTGTGCATTCATCTCACAGGGTTGAATTTTCTTTTGATTGAGCAGTTGTGAAACACTATTTTTGTAGAATCTGCAAGTGGACATTTTGAGTACTTCGAGGGCTATTGTGCAAAAGGAAATATCTTCACATTAAAACTTGACAGAATCATTCTGAGAACCTTCTTTGTGGTGTTTGAATTCATCTCACAGCATTGAACTTTCCTTTTGATTGAGCTGTTTTGAAAGACTCTTTTTGTAGAATCTGCAAGTGTATATTTGGAATGTTTTGAGGCCTATTGTGCAAAAGGAAATATCTTCACATAAAAACTAGATGGAAGCATACAGAGAAACTACTCTGTGGTGTGTGCATTAATCTCACATAGTTGGATCTTCCTTTGATTGAGCCGTTTTGAAATACCCTTTTTGCAGAATCTGCAAGTGGACATTTGTAGTGGTTTGAGGCCTACTGTCGAAAAGGAAATATGTTCACACAAAAAATTGGCAGAAGCATTCTGAGATACTTCTTTGTGGTGTGTGCATTCATCTCACAGAGTTGAACCTTTCTTTTGATTGAGCAGTTTTGAAACACTCTCTTTGTAGGATCTGCAAGTGGATATTTGGAGTGCTTCTCAAAGACCTATGGTGTAAAAAAATATCTTCACATAAAAACCAGACAGAAGCATTCTGAGAAACTTCTTTGGAATGAGTGAAAGCATCTCACAGAGTTGAACATTTCTTTTGATTCAGCAGTTTTGAAACACTATTTTTTTAGGATCTGCAAGAGGATATTTGCAGCACTTTGAGACCTATGGTGGAAAAGGAAATATTTTCACATAAAAACTAGATGGAAGAATTCTGAGAAATTTCTTTTTGACATGTGCATTCATCTCAAGGATTTGAACTTTCTTTTGACTGAGCAGTTTTGAAACACACTTTTTATAGAATTTGCAAGTGGATATTTAGAGCGCTTTGATGCCTGTAGTATAAAAGGAAATATCTTCACTTTAAACTAGAGAGAAGCATTCTGAGAAACTTCTCTGTGATGTGTGCATTCATCTCACAGAGTTGAAACTTTCTTTTTGATTGAGCAGTTTTTAACATTCTTTGTAGAATCTGCAAGTGGATATATGGAGCGCTGTGAGGTCTATGGTGGAAAAGGAAATATCCTCACATAAAAACTAGACAGAAACATTCTGAGACACTTCTTTGTTATGTGTGCATTCATCTCACAGAGTTGAACTTTTCTTTTGATTGAGAAGTTCTGAAACACTCTTTTTGGAGAATCTGCAGGTGGATATTTGGAGCGCTTTGTGGCCTATAGTTGAAAAGGGAAGATCTTCCCATAAAAACTTGACAGAAGCATTCTGAGAAACTTCTTTCTGTTTTGTGCATTCATCTCACAGAGCTCAACCTTATTTTCGATTGAGCACTTTGGAAACAGTCTTTTTGTAGTAACTGCAAATGGATATTTGCAGATCTTTGAGGCTTATGGTGGAAAAGGAAATATATTCACATAAAAACTACACAGAAGCCTTCTGAGAAACTTCTTTGTGATGTGCCCATTCATCTCACAGAGTTGAACACTTCTTTTGATTGGGCAGTTTGGTAACTGTCTTTTTGTAGTGTCTGCCAATGGACATGTTGAGCTCTTTGAGGAATATAGTGGAAAACGAAGTATCTTCACATAAAAACTAGACAGAAACCTTCTGAGAAACTACTTTCTGATGTGTGTATTCATCTCACAGAGTCGAATCTTTCTTTTGATAGAGCAGCTTTGAAACACTCTTTTTCTAGGATCTGCAAGTGGATATTTGGAATGATTTGCAGCCTACAGTGGAAAAGGAAATATCTCCAGATAAAAACCAGACAGAAGCATTCTAAGAAACTTCTTTGTGAAGTGTGCATTCATCTCACAGAGTTGAACCTTTCTTTTGATTGAGCAGTTTTGAAACACTCTTTTTGTAGGGACTACAAGTGCATATATGGAGCACTGTGAGGCCTATTGTGGAAAAGGAAATATCTTCACATAAAAACTAGACTGAAGCATTCTGAGAAACTTCTTTGTGATGTGTGCATTCATCTCGCAGAGTTGAACCTTTCTTTTTATTGAGCAGTTATGAAACACTCTTTTTGTAGGATCTGCAGTTGGATAATTGGAGGGCTTTACTGCCTTTAGTGGAAAAGGACACATCGTCACATAATAACTAGACAGAAGCATACTGAGAAACTTCTTTGTGGTGTGTGCATTCATCACAAAGTGTTGAACCTTTCTTTTGAATCAACAGTTTTGAGACACTCTTTTTGTGGGATCTGCATGTGGACAATTGGTGCGCTTTAGTGCCTGCAGTGGAAAAAGAAATACCTTCACATAAAAACTAGATGGAAGCATTCTGAGAAACTTCTTTGTGGTGTGTGCATTCATCTCACAGAGTTGAACCTTTCTTTTGATTGAGTAGTTTATAAACTGTCTTTTTGTCGTATCTGCAAATGGATATTTGGAGCACTTTGAGGATTATTGTGGAAAAGGATATATCTTCACATAAAAACTAGACGGAAGCATTTTCAGAAACATGCTTGGGATGTTTGCATTCATCTCACATAGTTGAAACATTCTTTGATTGAGCAGTTTTGAAACCCACTTTTTGTAAAATCTGCATGCGGATATTTGGAGTGCTTTGATGCCTACTGTGGAAAAGGAAATATTTTCACATAAAAACTAGACAGAAGTGCTCTGAGAAACTTCTTTGTGATGTGTGCATTAAACTCACAATATTGAACCTTTCTATTGATTGAGCAGTCTGGAAACTGCTTTTTTGTAGTATCTGCAAATTGATATTTGGAGGGCTTTGAGGCCTATAGTGGAAAGAGATATATCTCCACATAAAAACTAGATAGAAGCATTCTGAGAACTTCTTTGTGCTGTGTTCATTCATCTCACAGAGTTGAACCGTTGCTTTGATTTAGCAGTTTTGAAACACTCTTTTTATAGAATCTGTAAGTGGATATTTGGAGTGCTTTTCAGCCTACGGTGGAAAAGGAAATATATTCACATAAAAACTAGACAGAAGAATTCCGAGAAACTTCTTAATGATATGTGTATTCAACTCAGAGAATTGAACTTTCCTTTGATTGAGCAGTTTGACAACAGTCTCTTTGTAGTATCTGCAAATGTATATTTGGAGCACTTTGAGGTGTAGAGTGTAAAAGGAACTATCTTCACACAAAAACAAGACAAAATCATTCTGAAAAACTTCTTTGTGATGTGTGCATTCATCTCACAGAGTTGAAACATTCTTTTGATTGAGCAGTTTTGAAACACTCTTTTTGTAGGATCTGCAGGTGGATATTTTGAATGCTGTAAGGCCTATGGTGGAAATGGAAATAACTTCACAAAAAACTAGACAGAAGCATTCTGAGAAGCCCCTTTGTGATGCGTGTATTCACCTCACAGAGTTAAACATTTCTGTTGATTGAGCAGTTTGCAAACTGTCTTTTGAAGGATCTGCAAATGGATATTTGGAGCACTTTGAGTCCTACTGTGAAAAAAGATATATCTTCACGTAAAACTAGAAAGAAGCATTGTGAGAAACTTCTTTGTGTTGTGTGCATTCATTTCACAGAGTTGAAGCTTTCTTTTGATTGAGCAGTTTTGAAACACACTTTTTGTAGGATCTGCAAGTGGATATTTAGAGTATTTTGCTGCCTATAGTGGAAAAGGAAATATCCTCACATAAAAAACTGACAGAATCATTCTGGGAAACTTATTTCTGTTGTGTGCATTCAACTGACAGAGATGAACCTTACTTTTGATTGAGCAGTTTGGGAACAGTCTTTTTGTAGCATCTGCAAATGGATAGTTGGAGCTCTTTGTGACCTACGGTGGAAAAGGAAATATCTTCAAATAAAAACTAGACAGAAGCATTCTGAGAAACTTCTTTGAGATGTGCGCATTCATCTCACAGAGTTGAACATTTCTTTTGATTGAGCAGTTTGGAAGCTGTCTTTTTGTAGTATCTGCCAATGGATATGTGGAGCACTTTGAGGCCTATGGTGAGAAAGGAAATATCTTCACATAAAAACTAGACAGAATCCTCCCAAGAAACTAATTTTGGATGTGTGCCTTCACCTGACAGAGTTGAAACTTTGTTTTGATTGAGCCATTTTGAAAAACTCTTTTTGTAGAATCTGCAAGTGGATATTTGGAGTGCTTTGCAGCCTCTGGTGGAAAAGGAAATATCTCCACATAAAAACTAGAAAGAAGCATTCTCAGAATCTCCTTTTTGAAGTGTGCATTCATCTCACAGAGTTGAACCTATCTTTTCATTCAGCAGTTTTGAAACTTTTTTGGTAGATTCTGCAAGTGGATATTGGAGCACAGTGAGGACTATAGTGGAAAAGGAAATATCTTCACATAAAAGCTAGACAGAAGCATTCTGAGAAACTTCTTTGTGATGTGTGTATTAAACACACAAAGCTGAACCTTTCTTTTGATTGAGCAGCTCGGAAAAATGTCTTTATGTAGTATCTGCAAATGGATATTTGGGGCTCCTTGAAGACTGTGGTGTAAAAGGAAATATCTTCACATAAAAACTAGACAGAACCATTCTTAGAAACTTCTCTGTGATGTGTGCATTCAACTCACTGAGTTGAACATTTCTTTTGATTGAGCAGTTGGGAAACTGTAGTATCTGCAAATGGATAGTTGGAAACAGCCTTTTTGTAGTCTGCAAATGGATATTGGGAGCGCTTTGAGGTCTTTAGTGGAAAAGGAAACGTCTTCACATAAAAACTAGAGATAAGCATTCTGAGAAACATCTTTGTGATGTGTGCATTCATCTCACAGTGTTGAACCTTTCTTTTTATTGAGCAGTTCTCAAACACTCTTTTTGTAGAATCTGCAATTGGATATTTGGAGTCCTTGGAGGTCTATGGTGGAAAAGGAAATATCTTCACATAAAAACAAGACAGAAACATTCAGAGAAACTTCTTTGTGATGCGTCCATTCAACTCACAGAGCTGAACATTACTTTTGATTGGGCAGTTTGGAAACAGTCTTTTTATAGTATCTATAAATGGATATTTTGAGCAGTTTCTGGCCTAAAGTGGGAAAGGAAATATCTTCAAATAAAAAGTAGAGAGAAGCATTATGAGAAACTTTTTCTTGATGTGTGCATTCAACTCACAGAGTTGAAGCCTTCTTTCAATTGAGCAGTTTTGAAAAACTCTTTTTGTAGAATCTGCTATTGGATTTTTGGAGCGCTTAGCAGCCCATAGTGGAAAAGCAAATACCTTCACATAAAAACTAGACAGAAGCATTCTGAGAAACTTCTCTGTGATGTGTGCATTCACCTCACAGAGTTGAAATTATCTTTTGATTGAGCAGTTTTAAACACTCATTTTGTAGAATCTGCAAGGGTATAAATGGAGTGCTGTGAGGTCTATGGTGGAAAGGAAATATCTTTACACAAAAACTAGACAGAAGGATTCTGAGAAACGTTTGTGTGATGTGAGCAATCAACTCACAGAGTTGAACCTTACTTTCAATTGAGCAGTTTGGAAACAGTCTTTTTGTAGTATCTGCTAATGGATATTTGGAGCATTTCGAGGCCTATAGCAGAAAAGGAAATATCTTCACAAAAAAACTAGACAGAAACATTCTAAGAAAATTCTATGCTAGGTTTGCACTTATCTCACAGAGTTGAACCTTTCTTTTGATTGAGCAGTTTTGAAACACTCTTTTTGTAGGGACTACAAGTGCATATATGGAGCACTGTGAGGCCTATGGTGGAAAAGGAAATATCTTCACATAAAAACTAGACAGAAGCATTCTGAGAAACTTCTTTGTGATGTGTGCATTCATCACACAGAGTTGAACCTTTCTTTTGATTCAGCAGTTTTGCAACACTCTTTTTGCAGAATCTGCTTGTGTATATTTGGAGCACTGGGAGGCCTATGGTGGAAAAGGAAATATCTTCACATAAAAAGTACACAGATGCATTTTGAGAAACTTCTTTGTGATGTGTTTATTCAACTCGGAGGTTTGAACCTTTCTTTTGATTGAGCAGTCTGGAAACTACCTTTTTGTAGTATCTGCAAATGGATATTTGAAGCGCTTTGAGGTCTATAGTGGAAAAAGATATATCTTCACATAAAAACCAGACAGAAGCACTCTGAGTAACTTCTTTGTGATGTGTGCATTCATCTCAGAGAGTTGAACCTGTCTTTTGATTGAGCAGTTTTGAAACACTCTTTTTGTAGAATCTGCAAGTGGATATTTGGAGTGCTTTTCAGCCAATGGTGGAAAAGGAAATATCTTCACATAAAAACTAGACAGAAGTATTCCGAGAAACTTCTTTGCTTTGTGTGCATTCAACTCACTGAGTTGAAAATTTCTTTTGATTGAGCAGTTGGAAAACTGTCTTTTTGTAATGTCTGCAAATGGATATTCGGAGCGCTTTGAGGCCTATAGTTGAAAAGGAAATATCTTCATATAAAAACTAGACAGAAGCATTCTGAGAAACTTCTTTGTGATGTGTGCATTCATCTCACTGAGTTGAACCTTTCTTTTGATTGAGCAATTTTGAAAGACTCTTTTTGTAGAATCTGCAAGTGGATATTTGGAGTGCTTTGCAGCCTATAGTGGAAAAGGAAACATCTCCACATAAAAATTAGAGAGAAGCATTCTGAGAAACTTCCTTGTGATGTTTGCATTCATCTCAGTGTTGAACCTATCTTTTGAGTGAGCAGTTTTGAAACACTCTTTTTGTAGAGTTTCCATGTGGATATTTTGAGCGCTGTGAGGCCTATGATGGAAAAGGAAATATCTTCACATAAAAACTAGACAGAAGCATTCTGAAAAACTTCTTTACGATGGGTGTATTCAACTCTCACAGCTGAAACTTTCTTTTGATTGAGCTGTTTGGGAAATATCTTTTTGTATTATCTGCAAATCGATATTTGGGGCTCTTTGAAGCCTATGTTGTAAAAGGAAATATCTTCACTTAAAAACTAGACAGAAGCATTCTGAGAAACTTCTTTGTGATGTGTGCATTCACCTCACAGAGTTCAAATTATCTTTTGATTGAGCAGTTTTGAAACACTCATTTTGTAAAATCTGCAACTGGATAATTGGAGTGCTGTGAGGTCTACGGTGGAAAAGAAATATCTTCACATAAAAACTAGACAGACAGATTCCGAGAAACGTTTGTGTGATGTGTGCGTTCAACTCACAGAGTTGAACCTTACTTTTGATTGAGCCGTTCGGAAGCAGTCTTTCTGTAGTATCTGCTAATGGATATATGGAGTGCTTTGAGGCCTATAGTGGCAAAGGAATTATCTTCACAAAAAAACCAGACAGAAGCATTCTGAGAAACTTCTTTGCTAGGTGCACGTTCATCTCACCGAGTTGAACCTTTCCTTTGATTGAGCAGTTTTGAATCACTCTTTTTGTAGCATCTGCGAGTGGATATATGGAACGCTGTGAGGCCTATGGTGGAAAAGGAAATATCAATGTAAAAACTAGACAGAAGCATTCTGAGAAACTTCTTTGTGATGTGTGCATTCATCTCACATAGTTGAAACTTTCTTTTGATTTAGCAGTTTTGAAACACTCTTTTTGTAGAATCTCCAAGTGGATATTTAGAGTGCAGTGTGGCCTTTGGTGGAATAGGAAACATCTTCACATAAAAACTAGACAGAAGCATTCTGAGGAACTTCTTTGTGATGTGTGCATTTACCTCACAGAGTTGAACACTTCTTTTGATTTAGCAGTTTTGAAATGCTCTTTTTGTAGAATCTGCAAGTGGATATTTGGAGCGCTTTGCCGCCTATGGTGGAAAAGAAATATCTTCAAATTAGAACCAGACAGAAGCATTCTGAGAAACTTCTTTGTGTTGTGTGCATTCATCTCACATAGTTGAACCTTTCTTTTGATTGAGCAGTTTAGAAACTGTCTTTTTGTAGTATCTGCAAATGAATATTTGGAGTGCTTTTAGGCCTATAGTGGAAAAAGTTATATCATCACATAAAAAGTAAATACAAGCATTCTGAGAAGCTTCTTTGTGATGTGTGCATTCCTCCCACGGAGTTGAACCTGTCTTTTGATTCAGCAGTTTCAGAATACTCTTTTTGTGGAATCTGCATGTGGATATTTGGAGCACTTTGCGGCCTATAGTGGAAAAGGAAATATCTTCACATAAGAACTAGACAGAAGCATCCTGAGAAACTTCTTTTTCATATGTGCATTCAACTCACAGAGCTGAACTATACTTTTGATTGAGAAGTTTCAAAACTGTTTTTGTAGTATATGCAAACGGATATTTGTGGCTCTTTGAGGCCTATGGTGAAAAAGGAAATATCTTCACATAAAAACTAGACAGAAGCATTCTGAGAAACTTCTTTGTGATGTGTTCATTTCTCTCACAGAGTTGAACTTTTGTTTTGATTGAACAGTTTTGAAACACTATTTTTTAGAATCTGCAAGAGGATATCTGGAGCGCTTTGTGGCCTATTGTGGAAAAAAATATCTTCACATAAAAACCAGACAGGAGTATTCTGCAGATATTCTTTGTGCTGTGTGCATTCAACTCACAGACCTGAACCATACTTTTGATTGAGCAGTTTGGAAACAGTCTTTTTGCAGTATCTGCAAATGAATATTTGGGAATCTTTGAGGCCTATGGTGGAAAAGGAAATATATTCACTCAAAACTAGACAGAAGCATTCTGAGAAACTTCTTTGTGATGTGTGCATTCAACTCACTGAGTTGAACATTTCTTTTGATTTAGTAATTTGGAAAATGTCTTTTTTTATTATTATTATGCTTTAAGTTTTAGTGTACATGTGCACAATGTGAAGGATTGTTACATATGTACCCATGGGCCATGTGGGTGTGCCGCACACATTAATTCATCATTTAGCATTAGGTGTATCCCCTAATGCTATCCTTCCCCCTCCCCCCACCCCACAACTGTCCCCGGAGTGTGATGTTCCCCTTCCTGTGTCCATGTGTTCTCATTGTTCAATTCCCACCTATGAGTGAGAACATGCAGTGTTTGGTTTATTGTCCTTGCGATACTTTACTGAGAATGATGGTTTCCAGTTTCATCAATTCAACGTAGTGTTGGAAGTTCTGGCCAGGGCAATTAGGAAGGAGAAGGAAATAAATGTATTCAATTAGGAAAAGAAGAAGTCAAATTGTCCCTGTTTGCAGATGAGATGATTGTATATCTAGTAAACCCTGTTGTCTCAGCCCAAAATCTCCTTAAGCTGATAAGCAACTTCAGCAAAGTCTCAGGATACAAAATCAATGTACAAAAATCACAAGCATTCTTATACACCAATAACAGACAAACAGAGAGCCGAATCATGAGTGAACTACCATTCATAATTGCTTCAAAGAGAACAAAATACCTAGCAATTCAACTTAGAAGGGACATGAAGGACCTCTTCAAAGAGAACTACAAACCACTGCTCAATGAAATAAAAGAGGATACAAACAAATGGAAGAACATTCCATGCTCATGGGTTGGAAGAATCAATATCGTGAAAATGGCCATATTGCCCAAGGTAATTTATAGATTCAATGCCATCCCCATCAAGCTATCAATGACTTTCTTCACAGAATAGGAAAAAAACTACTTTAAAGTGCATATGGAACCAAAAATGAGCCTGCATCACCAAATCAATCCTAACACAAAAGAACAAAGCTGGAGGCATCACGCTACCTGACTTCAAACTACACTAAAAGGCTACAGTAAGCAAAAAAGCATAGTGCTGGTACCAAAACAGAGATATAGATCAGTGGAAGAGAAAAGAGCCCTCAGAAATAATGCCACATATCTACGACTATGTGATCTTTGACAAAGCTGACAAAAACAAGCAATGGAGAAAGGATTCCTTATTTAATAAATGGTGCTGGGAAAACCGGCTAGCCATATGTAGAAAGCTGAAACTGGATCCCTTCCTTAGACCTTATACAAAAATTAATTCAAGATGTATTAAAGACTTAAATGTTAGACCTAAAACCATAAAAACTCTAGAAGAAAACCTAGGCATTAAAATTCAGGACATAGGCATGGGCAAGGACTTCATGTCTCAAACACCAAAAGCAATGGCAACAAAAGCCAAAATTGACAAATGAGATCTAGTTAAACTAAAGAGCTTCTGCACAGCAAAAGAAACTACCATCAGAGAGAACAGGCAGCCTACAAAATGGGAGAAAATTTTCACAACCTACTCATCTGACAAAGGGCTAATATCCAGAATCTACAATGAACTAAAACAAACTTACAAGAAAAAAACAAACAACCCCATCTAAAAGTGGGCAAAGGAAATGAACAGACACTACTCAAAGGAACACATTTATGCAGTCAAAAAACACATGCAAAAATGCTCATCATCACTGGCCAACAGAGAAATGCAATTCAAAACCACAGTGAGATACCATCTCACACCAGTTAAAATGGCAATCATTAAAAAGTCAGGAAACAACAGGTGCTGGAGAGGATGTGGAGAAATAAGAACACTTTTACACTGTTGCTGGGAAAGTAAACTAGTTCAACCATTGTGGAAGTCAGTGTGGCGATTCCCCAGGGATCTAGAACTAGAAATACCATTTGGCCCAGCCATCTCATTATTGGGTATACACCCAAAGGACTATAAATCATGCTGCGATAAAGACACATGTCCACGTATGCTTATTGCAGCATTATTCACAATAGCAAAGACTTGGAAACAACCAAAATGTCCAACGATAGACTGGATTAAGAAAATGTGGCACATGTACACCATGAATTCTATGCAGCCATAAAAAATGATGAGTTCATATCCTTTGTAGGAAACTGTCTTTTTGTAGTATCTGCAAATGGATATTTGGAGTGCTTTGGGGCCTATGGTGGAAAAGGAAATATCTTCACATAAAAGATAGAAGGATTCTGAGAAACTTTTTGTGATGTTTGCATTCATCTCACAGAGTTGAACCTTTCTTTTGATTTAGCAGTTTTGATACACTCTTTTTGTAGAATCTGCAAGTGGATACTTGGAGCACTGTGAGGGCTATGGTCGAAAAGGAAATATCTTCACTTAAAAACTAGAAAGAAGCATTCTCAGAAACTTTTTTGTGATGTGTGTATTCAACTCACAGAGTGGAAACTTTCTCTTAATTGAGCAGTTTGGAAACGGTTTTTTTGCAGAATCTGCAAATGGATATTTGGAGTGCTTTGAGGCCTATAGTGGGAAAGGTTAAATCTTCACATAAAAACTGGACAGAAACCTTCTGATAAACTTCTTTATGATGTGTACATTCATCTCACAGAGTTTAACCTTTCTTTTTTTTTTTTTTTTTGAGACGGAGTCTCGCTCTGTCACCCAGGCTGGAGTGCAGTGGTGCAATCTCGGCTCACTGCAAGCTCCGCCTCCCGGGTTTACACCATTCTCCTGCTTCAGCCTCTCCGAGTAGCTGGGACTACAGGTGCCCGCCACCACACCCAGCTAATTTTGTTTTGTATTTTTAGTAGAGATGGGGTTTCACCGTGGTCTCGATCTCCTGACCTCGTGATCCGCCCGCCTCGGCCTCCCAAAGTGCTGGGATTACAAGCGTGAGCCACCGTGCCTGGCCTAACCTTTCTTTTGAACAGATTTGAAATACTCTTTTTGTGAAATCTGCAAGTGGATATTTGGGGTGTTTTGAGGCCCATGGTGGAATAGGAAATATCTTCACATAAAAACGAGACAGAAGCATTCTGAGAACTTTCTTTGTGATGTGTGCATTCAGCTTGCAGAGTTGAATCTTTCTTTTGATTGAACAGTTTGGAAACTGTCTTTTTGTAGTATCTGCAAATGGATATTTGGAGCACTGTGTGGCCTGTAGTGGAAAAGGAAATATCTTCACATAAAAAATCGACAGAAGCATTCTGAGAAACTTCTTTGTGATTTGTGCATTCATCTCATGGAGTTGAAACTTTCTTTTGATTGAGCAGTTTTGAAACACTCTTTTTGTAGAATCTACAAGTGGATACTTGGAGTGTTGTGAGTCCTATGGTAGAAAAGGAAATATCTTCACTTAAAAACTAGAAAGAAGCATTCTGAGAAACTTCTTTGTCATGTGTGTATTCAACTCACAGAGTTGAACCTTTCTCTTAATTGAGCAGTTTGGAAACTTTCTTTTTGTAGTACCTGCAAATGCATATTTGGAGCGCTTTGAGGCCTATACCAGAAAAGCATATATCTTCAAATAAAAAATACACAGAAGCCTTCTGAGAAACTTCTTTGTGATGTGTGCATTCATCTCACAGTGTCGAACTTTTCTTTTGATTAAGCAGTTTTGAAGCACTCTTTTTGTAGAATCTGCAAGTGTATATTTGGAGTGCTTTGAGGCCTATGGTGGAAAAGGGACTATCTTCACATAAAAACCAGACAAATGCATTCTGAGAAACTTCTTTGTGTTGTGTGCATTCAACCCACAGAGCTGAACCTTACTTTTGATTGGGCATTTAGGAAACAGTCTTTTTGTAGTGTCTGCAAATGGATATTTGGAGCACTTTGAGGCCTATTCTGCAAAAGAAAATATCATCAAATAAAAATTAGACAGAGCAGTCTGAGAAACTTCTTTGTGATGTGTGCATTCAACTCAGAGTGTTGAAACTTTTTTTTTGATTGGGCAGTTTTGAAACACTCTTTTTGTAGAATCTGCAAGTGGATATCTGGAGTGCTTTGTGCCCTATGGTGGAAATGGAAATATCTTCACATAAAAACTAGACAGAAGCATTATGAGAAGCTTCTTTGTGATCTGTGCATTCATCTAACAGAGTTGAACCTATCTTTTGATTGAGCAGTTTTGAAACATTCTTTTTGTAGAATCTGCAAGTGGATATTTGGAGCACTGTGAGGCCTACAGTGGAAAGGCAATATCTTTACATAAAAACTAAACAGAAGCATTTTGAGAAACTTCTCTGTGATGTGTGTATTTATTTCACAGAGTTGAACCATTCTTTAGGTTGATGAGTTTTGAAACACATTTTTTGTAGAATGTGCATGTGGATATTTGGAGTGCTTTGTAGCCTATATTGGAAAAGGAAATATGTTCACATAAAAACTACCCAGAAGCACTCTGAGAAACTTCTCTGTGATGTGTGTATTCAACCCACAGAGTTGAACCTTTCTTATGATTGAGCAGTTTGGAAACAGTCTTTTTGTAGTATCTGTACATGGATATTTGGAGCGCTTTTAGGCCTATAGTGGAAAAGGAAATATCTTCACATGAAAACTAGACAGAAGCATTCTGAGAAACTTCTCTGTGATGTGTGCATTCATCTCACAGAGATGAACATTTCTTTTGTTTTTTTTATTATTGTACTTTAAGTTTTAGGGTACATGTGCACAGTGTGCAGGTTGGTTACATATGTATACATGTGCTATGTTGGTGTGCTGCACCCATTAACTCATCATGTAGCACTACGTGTATCTCCTAATGCTATCCTTCCCTCTCCCCCCATCTGCCAACAGTCTGCAGAGTGTGATATTCCCCTTCCTGTGTCCGTGTTTTCTCATTTTTCAATTCCCACCTATGAGTGAGAACATGCAGTGTTTGATATTTTGTCCTGAGAAAGTTTACTGAGAATGAGAATGATGATTTCCAGTTTCATCCATATCCTTAAAAGGACGTGAACTCATCACTTTTTATGGCTGGTTAGTATTCCATGGTGTATATGTGCCACATTTTCTTAACCCAGTCTATTGTTGTTGGACATTTGAGTTGGTTCCAAGTCTTTGCTATTGTGAATAGTGCTGCAATAAACATACGTGTGCATGTGTCTCGATAGCAGCATGATTTATAGTCCTTTGGGTATATACCAAGTAACGGGATGGCTGGGTCAAATGGTATTTCTAGTTCTAGATCCCTGAGGAATCACCACACTGACTTCCACAATGTTTGAACTAGTTTACAGTCCCATCAACAGTGTAAATGTGTTCCTATTTCTCCACATCCACTGCAGCACCTGTTATTTCCTGACTTTTTAATGATGGCCATTCTAACTGGTGTGAGATATTATCTCATTGTGGTTTTGATTTGCGCTTCTCTGATGGCCAGTGATGATGAGCATTTTTGCATGTTTTTTGTCTGCATAATTGTCTTCTTTTGAGAAGTGTCTGTTCATGTCCTTCACCCACTTTTTGATGGGGTTGTTTGTTTTTTTCTTGTAAATTTGTTTGTGTTCATTGTAGTTTCTGGATATTAGCCCTTTGTCAGATGAGTAGGTTGTGAAAATTTTCTCCCATTTTGTAGGTGTCCTGTTCACTCTGGTGGTAGTTTCTTTTGCTGTGCAGAAGCTCTTTAGTTTAATTAGATCCATTTGTCAATTTTGGCTTTTGTTGCCATTGCTTTTGGAGTTTTAGACATGAAGTCTTCAAGTGGGTCCCTGACCCCTGAGCAGCCTAACTGGGAGGCAACCCCTAGTAGGAGCAGACTGACACTTCACATGGACAGGTACTCCTCTGAGACAAAACTTCCAAAGGATCAGTCAGACAGCAGCATTCGTGGTTCATGAAAATCCACTGTTCTGCAGCCACCGCTGCTGACACCCAGGCAAACAGGGTCTGTAGTGGACCTCTAGCAAACTCCAACAGACCTGCTGCTGAGGGTCCTCTGTGATAGAAGGAAAACTAACAAACAGAAATGACGTCCACACCAACAACCCATCTGTACATCACCATCATCAAAGACCAAAGGTAGATGAAACCACAAAGATGTGGAAAAAGCAGAGCAGAAATACTGGAAACTCTAAAAAGCAGAGCACCTCTCCTCCTCCAAAGAAGTGCAGTTCCTCACCAGCAATGGCACAAAGCGGGATGGAGAATGACTTTGACGAGTTGAGAGAAGAAGGCTTCAGACAATCAAACTACTCCGAGCTACAGGAGGAAATTCAAGCCAAAGGCAAAGAAGTTATAAACTTTGAAAAAGAATTAGAAGAATGGATAACTAGAATTACCAATACAGAGAAGTGCTTAAAGGAGCTGATGGAGCTGGAAGCCAAGTTTCGAGAACTACGTGAAGAATGGAGAAGTCTCAGGAGCCAATGCAGTCAACTGGAAGAAAGGGTATCAGTGATGGAAGATGAAATGAATGAAATGAAGTCAGAAGGGAAGTTTTGAGTAAAAAGACTAAAACAAAATGAACAAATCCTCCAAGAAATATGGGACTATGTGAAAAGACCAAATCTACGTCTGATTGGTGTACCGGAAAATGACGGGGAGAATGGAACCAAGTTGGAAAACACTCTGCAGGATATTATCCAGGAGAACTTCCCCAATCTAGCAAGGCAGGCCAACATTCAGATTCAGGAAATACAGAGAACGCCACAAAGATACTCCTCGAGAAGAGCAACTCCAAGACACATAATTGTCAGATTCACCAAAATCTAAATGAAGGAAAAAATGTTAACAGCAGCCAGAGAGAAAGATTGGGTTACCCACAAAGGGGAGCCTATCAGAATAACAGCAGATCTCTCGGCAGAAACTCTACAAGCCAGAAGAGAGTGGGGGCCAATATCCAACATTCTTAAAGAAAAGAATTTTCAACCCAGAATTTCATATCCAGCCAAACGAAGCTTCATAAGTGAAGGAGAAATAAAATCCTTTACAGATAATCAAATGCTGAGAGATTTTGTCACCACCAGGCTTGCCCTAAAAGAGCTCCTGAAGGAAGCACTAAACACGGAAAGGAACAACCGGTACCAGCCACTGCAAAATCATCCCAAATTGTAAAGACCATTAGGCTAGGAAGAAACTGCATCAACTAATGAGCAAAATAACCAGCTAACATCATAACGACAGGATCAAATTCACACATAACAATATTAACATTAAATGTAAATGGACTAAATGCTCCAAATAAAAGACACAGACTGGCAAATTGGATAAAGAGTCAAGACTCATCATTGTGCTGTGTTCAGGAAACCCATCTCACGTGCAGAGACACACATGGGCTCAAAATAAAGGGATGGAGGAAGATCTACCAAGCAAATAGAAAACAAGAAAAGGCAGGGGTTGCAATCCTGTTCTCTGGTAAAATAGACTTTAAACCAACAAAGATCAAAAGAGACAAAGAAGGCCATTACATAATGGTCAAGGGATTAATTCAACAAGAAGAGCTAACTATCCTAAATATATATGCCCCCAATACAGGAGCACCCAGATTCATAAAGCAAGTCCTGAGAGACCTACAAAAAGACTTAGACTCCCACACAATAATAATGGGAGACTTTAACACCCCACTATCAACATTAGAAAGATCAAGACAGAAAGTTAACAACGATACCCAGGAATTGAACTCAGCTCTGTTTCAAGCGGACCTAATAGACATCTACAGAACTTTCCACCCCAAATCAACAGAATATACATTTTTTTCAGCACCGCACCACACCTATTCCAAAATTGACCACATAGTAGGAAGTAAAGCTCTCCTGAGCAAATGTAAAAGAACAGAAATTATAACAAACTGTGTCTCAGACCACAGTGCAATCAAACTAGAACTCAGGATTAAGAAACTCACTCAAAACCACTCAACTACATGGAAACTGAACAACCTGCTCCAGAATGACTACTGGGTACATTATAAAATGAAGGCAGAAATAAAGATGTTCTTTGAAACCAATGAGAACAAAGACACAACATACCAGAATCTCTGGGACACATTCAAAGCAGTGTGTAGAGGGAAATTTATAGCACTAAATGCCCACAAGAGAAAGCAGGAAAGATCCAAAATTGACACCCTAACATCACAATTAAAAGAACTAGAAAAGCAAGAGCAAACACATCCAAAAGCTAGCAGAAGGCAAGAAATAACTAAAATCAGAGCAGAACTGAAGGAAATAGAGACACAAAAAACCCTTCAAAAAATTAATGAATCCAAGATCTAGTTTTTTGAAATGATCAACAAAATTGATAGACCGCTAGCAAGACTAATAAAGAAGAAAGGAGAGAAGAATCAAATAGATGCAATAAAAAATGAAAAAGGGGATATCACCACCGATCCCACAGAAATACAGACTACCATCACAGAATACTATAAACACCTCTACACAAATAAACTAGAAAATCTAGAAGAAATGGATAAATTCCAGGACACATACACCCTCCCAAGCCTACACCAGCAAGAAAGTGATGCTCCAAATAGACCAATTACAGGCTCTGAAATGGAGGCAGTAATTAATAGCTTAACAACAAAAAAAGTCCAGGACCAGATGGATTCACAGCCAAATTCTACCAGAGGTACAAGGAGGAACTGGTATCATTGCTTCAGAAACTATTCCAATCAAGAAAAGAGGGAATCCTCCCTAACACATTATATGAGGCCAGCATCGTCCTGATACCAAAGCCTGGCAGAGACATAACCAAAAAAGAGAATTTCAGACCAACATCCTTGATGAACATTGATGCAAAAATCCTCAATAAAATACTGGCAAACCGAATCCAGCAGCACATCAAAAAGCTTATCCATCATGATTGAGTGGGCTTCATCCCTGGGATGCAAGGCTGGTTAAGCATACGCAAATCAATAAATGTAATCCAGCATATAAACAGAACGAAAGACAAAAACCACATGATTAGCTCAATAGATGCAGAAAAGGCCTTTGGCAAAATTCAACAAAATTTCATGCTAAAAACTCTCAATAAATTAGGTATTGATGGGACGTATCTAAGAGTAATAAGATCTAGCTATGAAAAACCAACAACCAATATCATACTGAATGGGCAAAAACTGGAAGCATTCCCTTTGAAAAGTGGCACAAGACTGGGATGCCCTCTCTCACCACTCCTATTCAACATAGTGTTGAAAATTCTGGCCAGGGCAATCAGGCAGGAGAAGGAAATAAAAGGTATTCAATTAGGAAAAGAGGAAGTCAAATTGTCCCTGTTTGCAGATGACATGATTGTATATCTAGAAAACCCAAGTGTGTCAGTCCAAAGTCTCCTTAAGCTCATAAGCAACCTCAGCAAAGTCTCAGGATTCAAAATCAATGTACAAAAATCACAAGCATTCTTATACACCAATGACAGACAAACAGCCAAATCATGAGTGAACTACCATTCACAATAGCTTCAAAGAGAATAAAATACCTAGAAATCTAACTTACAAGGGATGTGAAGGACCTCTTCAAGGAGAACTACAAACCCCTGCTCAGTGAAATAAAAGAAGATACAAACAAATGGAAGAACATTCCATGTTCATTGGTTGGAAGAATCAATATCGTGAAAATCGTCATACTGCCCAAGGTAATTAATAGATTCCATGCCATCCCCATCAAGCTACCAATGACTTTCTTCACAGAATTGGAAAAAACTACTTAAAGTGCATATGGAACCAAAAAAAGCCCACATCGCCAAATCAATTCTAAGCCAAAAGAACAAAGCTGATGGCATTGCGCTACCAGACTTCAAACTATAATACAAGGCTACACTAACCAAACCAGCATGGCACTGGTACCAAAACACAGATATAGATCAATGGAACAGAACAGAGCCCTCAGGAATAATGCGGCATATCTACAACTATCTGATCTTTGACAAACCTGACAAAAACAAGCAATGGGGAAAGGATTCCCTATTTAATAAATGGAGCTGGGAAAAATGGCTAGACATATATAGAAAGATGAAACTGGATCCCTTCATACACCTTATACAAAAATTAATTCAAGATGGATTAAAGACTTGCATGATAGACCGAAAACCATAAAAACCCTAGAAGATAGCCTAGGCATTACCATTCAGGACATAGGCACATGCAAGGACTCTGAATCTTTCTTTTCATTGAGCAGTTTAGAAACACTCTTTTTGTCAAATCTGCAGGTGGATATTTGGAGCCCATTGAGGCCTATTATGGAAAAAGAAATATCTTAACATAAAAACTAGAGACAAGCATTCTGAGAGATTTCTTTGTGATGTGTGCATTCATTCCACAGAGTTCAACATTTCTTCTGATTGGGCAGTTTTGAAACACTCTTTTTGTAGAATCTGCATGTGGACATTTGGAGCATTTTGAGGTCTATTGTGGCAAAGGAAATATCTTCAAAAAAAATAGATGGACGCCTTCTGAGAAACTTCTTTGTGATATGTGCATTTGTCTCACAGATTTGAAACTTTCTTGTGGACAATTTTAGCCCTTTGAGGCCTATTATGGAAAATGAAATATATTCACATAAAAAGCAGACAGAAGCATACTGAGAATCTCCTTTGTGATGTGTGCATTCATCTCACAGTGTTGAGCATTTCTTTTGATTGAGCTGTTCTGAAACACTCTTTTTGTAGAATCTGCAAGTGAATATTTGGAGTGCATTGAGGCCTATTGTGGAAAAGGAAATATCTTCACATAAAAACTAGACAGAAGCATTCTGAGAAACTTCTTTGTGATGTGTGCATTGATCTCACAGAGTTGAAACTTTCTTTTGATTGAGCCATTCTGAAACCCTCTTTTTGTAGAATCTGTAAGTGGAGATTTGGAGCGCTTTGAGGCCTATTGTGGAAAAGGAAATACCTTCACATAAAAACCAGAAAGAAGAATTCAGAGAAACTACTCTTTGATGCATACGTTCAGCTCACAGTGTTGAAACTTTCTTTTGATTGGGCACTTCTGAAACACCCCTTTTGAAATATCACCAAGTGGACATTTGTAGCGTTTTGAGGCCTATTGTGGAAAAGGCAATATCCTCACATAAAAACTAGACAGAAACATTCTAAGAAACTTCTTTGTGATGTGTGCACTCATCTCACAGAGGTGAGCCTTTCTTTTGATTCAGCAGTTTTGAAACATTCTTTTTGTAAAATCTGAATGTGGACATTTGGTGTGCTTTGAGGCCTATTTAGGAAAAGTTAATATCTTCACACAAAAACTACAGAGAAGCATACAGAGAAACTTCTTTGTGGTGACTTTATTCATCTCACAGAGTTGAACGGTTCTTCTGATAGAGCAGTTTTAAAACACTCTTTTTTAGAATCTGCAAGTGGACATTTGGAGCGCTTTGAGGCCTATTGTGGCAAAGGAAATATCTTCACATAAAAACTAGACAGAAGCATTCTGAGAAACTACTTTGTGGTGTTCACATTCATCTCAAAGAGTTGAACGTTTCTATTGATTCAGCAGTTTTGATACACTCTTTTTGTAGAATCTGCAAGTGGAATTTTGGAGCGATTTGAGGCCTATTGTGGAAAAGGAAATATCTTGTCATAAAAACTAGACAAAAGCACTCAGAGTAACTTCTTTGTGGTGTGTGCATTCATCTCACATAGTTGAAACTCTATTTTCATTGAGGAGTTTTGAAACACTCTTTTTGTACAATCTGCAATTGGATATTTTGTGCGCTATGAGGCTTATCGTGGAAAAGGAAATATCTTCACATACAAACTAGAGAGAAGCATGCAGAGAAACTTCTCTGTGGGAAGTGAATTCATCTCAAAGAGTTGAACATTACTTTGGATAGAGCACTTTTAAAACACTCTTTTTGTAGAATCTGCAAGTGGATATTTGGAATGCTTTGAGGCCTATAGTGGCAAAGGAAATATCTTCACATAAAAACTAGACAGAAGCATTCAGAGAAACTGCTTTGTGGTGTGTGCTTTCATCTCAAAGAGTTGAACCCTTCTTTTCATTCAGCAGTTTTGAAACACTCTTTTGGTAGAATCTGGAAACGGACATTTGGAGTGCTTTGAGGCCTATTGTGGAAAAGGAAATATCTTCACATTAAAACTAGAGAGAAGCATACAGAGAAACTTCCTAGTGGAGAGTTTATTCATCTCAAAGAGTTGAACATTTCTTTTGATAGAGCAGTTTTAAAACACTCTCTTTGTAGAATCTGCAAGTGGACATTTGGAGCGCTTTGAGGCCTACTGTGGCAAAGGAAATATCTTCGCATAAAAACTAGACAGAAGCATTCTAAGAAACATCTTTGTGGTGTGTGCATTCATCTCAAAGAGTTGAGCATTTGTTTTGATTCAGCAGTTTTGATAAACTCTTTCTGTAGAATCTGCAAGTGGACATTTGGAGCACTTTGAGGTCTATTTTGGAAAAGGAAATATCTTGACATAAAAACTAGACCAAAGCATTCTGAGAAATTTCTTTGTGATGTGCGCATTCATCTCACAGAATTGAAACTCTCTTTTCATTGAGGAGTTTTCAAACACTCTTTTTGTAGAATCTGCTGTTGGATATTTGGTGTGCTTTGAGGCCTATTGTGGAGAAGGAAATATCTTAACGTACAAACTAGAGAGAAGCAGACAGAGAAACTTCTTTGCGATGAGTGAATTCATCTGATAGATTTGAATATTTCCTTTGATAGAGCAGTTTGAAAACACTCTTTTTCTTGAATCTGCAAATGGACATTTGGAGCGCTTTAAGGCCTATCGTGGAAAAGGAAATATCTTCAAATAAAAACTAGAGAGAAGCATACAAAGAAACTTCTTTGTGGTGACTTTATTAATCTGACAGAGTTAAACGTTTCTTTTGATACAGCAGTTTTAAAACACCCTTTTTATAGAATCTGCAAGTGGACATTTGGAGCGCTTTGAGGCTTATTGTGGCAAAGGAAATATCTTCAGATAAAATCAAGACTGAAGCATTCTGAGAAACTTGTTTGTGGTGGGTACATTCATCTAAAAGAGTTGAACATTCTTTTGATTGAGCAGTTTTGAAACACTCTTTTTGTAGAATCTGTAAGTGGACATTTGGAGCGCTTTAAGGTCTATTGTGGAAAAGGATATGTTTTCACATAAAAACTAGACAGAAGCATTATGGGAAACTTCTTTGTGGTGTGTTCATTCATCTAACAGAGTTGAACCTTTCTTTTGATTGAGCAGTTTTGAAACACTCTTTTTAAAGAATGTGCAAGTGGACACTTGCTGCACTTTGGGGCCTATTGTGGAAAAGGAAATATCTTCACATAAAAACTAGAGAGAAGCATACAGAGAAACTTCTTAGCAGAGAGTTTATTCATCTCACAGAGTTGAACATTTCTTTTGATAGAGCAGTTTTAAGACACAGTTTTTGTAGAATCTGCAAGTGGACATTTGGAGCACTTTGAGGCCTACTGTGGCAAAGGAAATATCTTCACATAAAAACTAGACAGAAGCATTCTGAGAAACTTCTTTGTGGTGTGTGCATTCATCTCAAAGAGTTTAACTTTTCTTTTGACTCAGTAGTTTTGATAAACACTTTTTGTAGAATCTGCAAGTGGACATTTGGAGCGCTTTGAGGCCTATTGTGGAAAAGGAAATGTCTTGACATAAAAACTAGACAAAAGCATTCTGAGAAACTTCTTTGTGGTGTGTGCCTTCATCTCACAGTGTTGAAACTCTCTTTTCATTGAGGAGTTTTGAAACACTCTTTTTGTAGGATCTGCTGTTGGATATTTTGTGCACTTTGAGGCCTCTTGTGGAGAAGGAAATATCTTCATATACAAACTAGAGAGAAGAATACAGAGAAACACCTTTGCAGTGAGTGAATTCATCTCACAGAGTTGAATATTTCTTTTGATAGAGCAGTCTGAAAACACTCTTTTTGTTGAATCTGCAAGTGGACATTTGGGGCACTTTAAGGCCGATTGTGGAAAAGGAAATATCTTCAAATAAAAATTAGAGAGAAGCATACAGAGAAAGTTCTTTGGGGTGACTTTATTCATCTGACAGAGTTAAACGTTTCTTTTGATACAGCAGTTTTAAAACACCCTTTTTATAGGATCTGCAAGTGGAAATTTGGAGCGCTTTGAGGCTTATTGTGGAAAAGGAAATATCTTCACATAAATACTAGACAGAAGCATTCTGAGAAACTTCTTTGTGGTGTGTGCATTCATCTCAAAGAGTTGAGCCTTTCTTTTGATTCAGCAGTTTTGTTACACTCTTTTTGTAGAATCTGCAAGTGGAAAATTGGGAGCGCTTTAAGGTCTATTGTGGAAAAGGAAATATCTTCACATAAAAACTAGACAGAAGCCTTCTGAGAAACTTCTTTGTTGTGTGTTCTTTCATCTCACAGAGTTCAATCTTTCTTTTGATTAAGCAGTTTTGAAACACTCTTTTTGTAGAATCTGCAAGTGGACATTTGGTGCGCTTTGGAGCCTATAGTGGAAAAGGAAATATCTTCACATAAAAAATAGACAGAAGCATACACAGAAACATCTTTGTTGTGAGTGCATTCATCTCAAAGAGTTGAACGTTTATTTTGTTAGAGGAATTTTAAAACTCTCCTTTTGCAGAATATGCAAGTGTACCCTTGGAGCTCTTAGAGGCCTATTCTGGCAAAGGAAATATCTTCACATAAAAACTAGACAGAAGCATTCTGAGAAACTTCTTTGTGCTGTGTGCATTAATCTCAAAGAGTTGAAAGTTTCTTTTCCTTCAGCAGTTTTGAAACACTCTTTTGGTAGAATCTGGAAGTGGACGTTTGGAGCCCTTTGAGGCTTATTGTGGAAAAGGAAATATCTTCACACAAAAACTAGACAGAAACATTATGGGAAACTTCTATGTGGTGTGTTCATTCATCTCACAGAGTTGAACCTTTCTTTTGATTGAGCGGTTTTGAAACACTCTTTTTGTAGAATCTGCAAGTGACACTTGCTGCGCTTTGGGGCCTATTGTGGAAAAGGAAATATCTTCACATAAAAACTAGAGAGAAGGATACAGAGCGACTCCTTATTGGAGAGTTTATTCATCTCACAGAGTTGAACTTTTGTTTTGATAGAACAGTTTTAAAACACTCTCTTTGTAGAATCTGCAAGTGGACATTTGGAGTGCTTTGAGGCCTACTGTGGCAAAGGAAATATCTTAACATAAAAACTAGACAGAAACATTCTGAGAAACTTCCTTGTGGTGTGTGCATTCATCTCAAAGAGTTGAACTTTTGTTTTGATTCAGCAGTTTTGATACACTCTTTTTGTAGAATCTGCAAGTGGACATTTGGAGTGCTTTGAGGCCTATTGTGGAAAAGGAAATATCTTGACACAAAAACTAGACAAAAGCATTCTGAGAAACTCCTTTGTGGTGTGTGCATTCATCGCACAGAATTGAAACTCTCTTTTCATTGAGGAGTTTTCAAACACTCTTTTTGTAGAATCTGCTGTTGGATATTTGGTGCGCTTTGAGGCCTATTGTGGAGAAGGAAATATCTTCACATACAAACTAGAGAGAAGAATACAGAGAAACTTCTTTGCGGTGAGTTAATTCATCTTACAGAGTTGAATATTTCTTTTGATAGAGCAGTTTGAAAACACTCTTTTTGTAGAATCTGCAAGTGGACATTAGGAGCCCTTTAAGGCCTATTGTGGAAAAGGAAATATCTTCAAACAAAAACTAGAGAGAAGCATACAGAGAAACTTCTTTGTGGTGACTTTATTCATCTGACAGAGCTAAACGTTTCTTTTCATACAGCAGTTTTAACACATTCTTTTTGTAGAATCTTCTAGTGAACATTTGGAGTGCGTTGATGCTTATTGTGGCAAAGGAAATATCTGCACATAAAATCGAGACTGAAATATTCTAAGAAACTTCTTTTTGGTGGGTGCATTTATCTAGAAGAGTTGAACTTTCCTTTGTTTGAGCAGTTTTGAAACACTCATTTTCTAGAATCTGTATGTAGACATTTGGAGCGCTTTAAGGCCTATTGTGGAAAAGGAAATATCTTCACATAAAAACTAGACAGAAGCATTCTGAGAAACGTCTTTGTGGTGTGTGCATTCATCTCAAAGTGTTGAACTTTTCTTTGACTCAGCAGTTTTGATAAACTCTTTTTGTAGTATCTGCAAGTGGACATTTGGAGCACTTTGAGGCCTATTGTGGAAAAGGAAATATCTTGACATAAAAACTAGACAAAAGCATTCTGACAAACTTCTTTGTGGTGTGTGCATTCATCTCACAGAGTTGAAACTCTTTTTAATAGGAGTTTTCAAGCACTCTTTTTGTAGAATCTGCTGTTGGATATTTGTTGCGCTTTGAGGCCTATTGTGGAGAAGGAAATATCTTCACATAAAATCGAGACTGACGCATTCTGAGAAACTTCTTTGTGGTGGGTGAATTCATCTAAAAGAGTTGAGCTTTCTTTTGATTGAACAGTTTTGAAACATTCTGTAAAATCTGCAAGTGGACATTTGGAGTGCTTTAAGGCTTATTGTGGAAAAGGAAATATCTTTGCATAAAAACTAGACAGAAGCATTCTGGGAAACTTCTTTGTGGTGTGTTCATTCATCTCACAGAGTTGAACCTTTCTTTTGATTGAACGGTTTTGAAACACTCTTTTTTGTAGAATCTGCAAGTGGACACTTGTTGCGCTTTGGGACCTATTGTGGAAAAGGAAATATCTTCACAAAAAAACTAGAGAGAAGCATACAGAGAAACTTCTTAGTGGAGAGGTTATTCATCTCAAAGAGTTGAACGTTCCTTTTTATAGAGCAGTTTTAAAACCCTATTTTTGTAGAATCTGCAAGAGGACATTTGGAGTGCTTTGAGGCCTACTGTGGCAAAGGAAATGTCTTCACATAAAAACTAGACAGAAGCATTCTGAGAAATGTCTTTGTGGTGTGTGCATTCATCTCAAAGAGTTGAAACTTTGTTTTGATTCAGTAGTTTTGATAGACTCTTTTGTAGAATCTCCAAGTGGATATTTGGAGAGCTTTGAGGCCTATTGTGGAAAAGGAAATATCTTGACATAAAAACTAGACAAAAGCATTCTGAGAAACATCTTTGTGGTGTGTGCATTAATCTCACAGAGTTGAACCTCTCTTTTCATTGAGGAGTTTTGAAACACACTTTTTGTAGAATCTGCAGTTGGATATTTGGTGCGCTTTGAGGCCTATTGTGGGAAAGGCAATATCTTCACATAAAAACTGCAGAGAAACATACAGAGAAACTTCTTTGTGGTGACTTTATTCATCTCACATAGTTCAATATTTCCTTTGATGGAGCAGTTTTAAAACACTCTTTTTTTGTAATCCGCAAGTGGACATTTGGAGCACTTGGAGGCCTACTGTGGCTAAGGAAATATCTTCACATAAAATCGAGACTGAAGCATTCTGAGAAAACTTTGTGTTGGGTGCATTCATCTCAAAGAGTTGAAATTTCTTTTGATTGAGCAGTTTTGAAACACTCTTTTGGCAGAATCTGCAAGTGGACATTTGGAGTGCTGTAAGGCCTATTGTGGAAAAGGAAATATCTTCACATAAAAACTAGACAGAAGCATTCTAGGAAACTTCTTTGTGGTGCATTCATTCTTCTCACAGAGTTGAACCTTTCTTTTCATTAAGCGGTTTTGAAACACTCTTTTTGTAGAATCTGCAAGTGGACACTTTCTGCGCTTTGGGGCCTATTGTGGAAAAGGAAGTATCTTCACATAAAAACTAGAGAGAAGTATACAGAGAAACTTCTCAGTGGAGAGTTTATTCATCTCACGGAGTTGAATGTTTCTTTTGATAGAGCAGTTTTAAAACACTCTTCTTGAAAAATCTGCAAGTGGACATTTGGAGAGCTTTGTCGCCTATTGTGGAAAAGGAAACATCTTGACATAAAAACTAGACAAAAGGATTCTGAGAAAGTTCTTTGTGGTGTGTGCATTCATCTCACAGATATGAAACTCTCTTTTCATTGAAGAGTTTTGAAACACTGTTTTTGTAGAATCTGCAATTGGATATTTCGTGCCCTACGAGACCTATTGTGGAAAAGGAAATATCTTCACATACAAACTAGAGAGAAGCATACAGAGATACTTCTCTGTGGTGAGTGAATTCACCTCACAGAGTTGAACACTCCTTTTGATAGAGTAGTTTTAAAACACTCTTTTTGTAGAATCTGCAAGTGGACATTTGGAGTGCTTTAAGGCCTATTGTGGAAAAGGAAATATCTTCACATACAAACTAGAGAGAAACATACAGAGAAACTTCTTTTTGGTGAGTGCATTCATCTCATGGAATTGAATGTTTCTTCTGATACAGGAGTATTAAAACCCTCTTTTGTAGAATCTGCAAGTGGACTTTTTGAGCGCTTTGAAGCCTATCGTGGCAAAGGAAATATCTTCACATAAAAACTAGACAGAAGTATTCTAAGAAACTTCTATGTGGTATGTGCATTCATCTCAAAGAGTTGAACCTTTCTTTTGATTCAGCAGTTTTGAAACACTCTTTTTGTAGAATCTAGGAGTAGATATTTGGATCAATTTGAGTCCTATTGTGCAAAAGGAAATATCTTCATATAAAAACTAGGCAGAAGCATTCTCAGAAACTTCTTTGTGGTCTATGCATTCATCTCACAGAGTTGAACCTCTCTTTTCATTGAGGAGTTTTGAAACACTCTTTTTGTAGAATCTGCAATTGGATACTTGGTGTGCTTTGATGCCTATTGTGGAAAAGGAAATAACTTCACATACAAACTAGAGAGAAGCATAGAGAGAAACTACTTTGCAGTGAGTGAATTCATCTCACAGAGTTGAACACTTCTTTTGATAGAGCCATTTTAAAACACTCTTTTTGCAGAATCTGCAAGTGCACATTTGGAGTGCTTTAAAGCCTATGGTGGAAAAGGAAATATCTTCACATAAAAACTAGACAGAAGCATTCTGAGAAACTTCTTTGTGGTGGGTGCATTCATCCCAAACTGTTGAACTTTTCCTTTGATTCAACAGTTTTGATACACTCTTTTTGTAGAATCTGCAAGTGGACATTTGGAGCACTTTAATGCCTATTGTGGAAAAGGAAATATCTTCAAATATAAACTATACAGAAGCATTGTGAGAAACTTCTTTTTGGTGTGTTCATTCATCTCATGGAGTTGAACCTTTCTTTTGAATGAACAGTTTTCAACACTCTTTTTGTAGTATCTGCAGGTGGACATTTTGTGCACTTCAGGGCATATAGTGGAAAAGGAAATATCTTCACATAAAGACTAGAGAGAAGCATACAGAGAAATTGCTTAGTGCTGAGTGCATTCATCTCACAGAGTTGAACGTTTATTTTGATAGAGTAGTTTTAAAACACTCCTTTGTAGTATCTGCAACTGGACACTTGCAGCCCTTTGATGCCTATCATGGCAAAGGAAATACCTTCATCTAAAAACTTCACAGAGGCTTTCTGAGAAACTTCGTTTTGGTGTGTGTATTCATCTGAAAGAGTTGCACCTTTCTTTTCATTCAGCTGTTTTGAAACACTCTTTTTGTAGAATCTTGAAGAGGACCTTTGGAGTGCTTTGAGGCCTATTGTGGAAAAGGAAATATCTTCAAAGAAAAACTAGCCAGAAGCATTCTGAAAAGTTTCTTTGTGGCATGTGAATTCATCTCTCAGAGTTGTATCTTTCTTTTGACTGAGCAGTCTTGAAACACTCTTTTTGTAGAATCTGCAAGTGGACATTTGGTGCACTTTTGAGACTATTGTGGAAAAGGAAGTATCTTGAAATAAAAACTAGAGAGAAGCATACAGAGAAACTTCTTTGTGGTGAGTGCATTCATCTCACAGAGTTGAACATTTCTTTTGATAGAGGAGTTTTAAAACACTCTTTTTGTAGAATCGGCAAGTGGACATTTGGAGCACATTCAGGCCTATTGTGGCAAACGAAACATCTTCACATAAACACTAGACAGAAGCATTCTGAGAAACAACATTGTGCTGTGTGCATTCATTTCAAAGAGTTGAACCTTTTTTCTTGATTCAGTAGTTTTGACACCCTGTTTTAGTGGAATCTTCAAGTGGACATTGGGAGCTCCTTGAGGCCTGTTGTGGAAAAGGAAATATCTTAACATAAAAACTAGACAGAAGCATTCTGAAGAACTTCTTTGTGATGTATGCATTCATTTCACAGAGTTGAAACTTTCTTTTGAATGAACAGTTTTGAAACACTGTTTTTGTAGAATCTCCAAGTGGACATTTTATGTGCTTTGAAACCGATTGTGGAAAAGGAAATATCTTCGCATGAAAACTAGAGAGAAGCATACAGAGAAACTTCTTTGTGGTGACTTTATTCATCTCACAATGTCGAACGTTTGTTTTGATAGAGCAGTTCTAAAACGCTCTTTTTATAGAATCTGCAAGTGGATATTTGGAGCGCTTTGAGGCCTACAGTGACAAAGGAAATATCTTCACATAAAAACTAGACAGAAGCATTCTGAGAAACTTCTTTGTGGTGGGTGCATTCATCTCAAAGAGTTGAATGTTTCCTTTGATTCAGAAGTTTTGAAACACTCTTTTTGTGGAATCTGCAGGTGGACATTTGGAGTGCTTATGGCCTATTGTGGAAAAGGAAATATCTTCATATAAAAACTAGACAGAAGCATTCTGGCAAACTTCTTTGTGGCTTGGGCATTCATCTCACAGAGTTGAACCTCTCTTTTGATTCAGCAGTTTTGAAACACTCTTTTTGTAGAATCTCCTAGTGGACATTTGCTGTGCTTTGAGGCCAATTGTAGAAAAGGAAATATCTTCACATGAAAACTACAGAGAAGCATACAGAGAAACTTCTTTGTGGCTAGTTTATTCATCTCACAGAGTTGAATGTTTCTTTTGATAGAGCAGTTTTAAAGCACTCTTTTTGTAGAATCTGCAAGAGGACATTGGGTGTGCTATGGGGACTAATGTGGAAAAGAAAATATCTTCACGTAATAACTAGAGAGAAGCATACAGAGAAACTTTTTTCTGGTGAGTGAATTCATCTCACAGAGTTGAACGTTTCTTTTGATAGAGCAGTTTTATTATTTTTTTCTTTTATTATACTTTAGGTTTTAGGGTACATGTGCACAATGTGCAGGTTTGTTACATATGTATCCATGTGCCATGTTGAATTCCTGCACCCATTAACTCGTCACTTAGCATTAGGTATATCTCCTAATGCTGTCCCTCACCCCTCCCCCAACCCCACAACAGTCCCCGGAGTGTGATGTTCCCCTTCCTGTGTCCATGAGTTCTCATTGTTCAATTCCCACCTATGAGTGAGAGCATGCGGTGTTTGGTTTTTTGTCCTTGCGATAGTTTACTGAGAATGATGTTTTCCAGTTTCATCCATGTCCCTACAAAGGACATGAACCCATCATTTTTTATGGCTGCATAGTATTCCATGGTGTATATGTGCCACATTTTCTTAATCCAGTCAATCGTTGTTGGACATTTGGGTTGGTTCCAACTCTTTGCTATTGTGAATAGTGCCGCAATAAATGGCATTTGTTACCATTGCTTTTGGTGCTTTAGACATGAAGTCCTTGCCCACGCCTATGTCCTGAATGATATTCCCTAGGTTTTCTTGTAGGATTTTAATGGTTTTAGGTCTAAAATTTAAGTCTTTAATCCATCTTGAATTAATTTCTGTATAAGGTGTAAGGAAGGGATCCATTTTCAGCTTTCTACATATGGCTAGCCTGTTTTCCCAGCACCATTTATTAAATAGGGAATCCTTTCCTCATTGCTTGTTTTTGTCAGGTTTGTCAAAGATCAGATAGTTGTAGCTATGCGGCATCATTTCTGAGGGCTCTGTTCTGTTCCATTGATCTATGTCTCTGTTGTGGTACCAGTACCATGATGTTTTGGTGACTGTAGCTTTGTAGTATAGTTTGAAGTCAGGTAGCGTGATGCCTCCAGCTTTGTTCTTTTGGCTTAGGATTGACTTGGCAATGCGGGCTCTTTTTTGGTTCAATATGAACTTTAAAGTAGTTTTATCCAATTCTGTGAAGAAAGTCATTGGTAGCTTGATGGGGATGGCATTGAATCTATAAATTACCTTGGGCAGTATGGCTATTTTCACAATACTGATTCTTCCAACCCATGAGCATGGAATGTTCTTCCATTTGTTTGTATCCTCTTTTATTTCATTGAGCAGTGGTTTGTAGTTCTCCTTGAAGAGGTCCTTCACATCCCTTGTAAGTTGGATTCCTAGGTATTTCATTCTCTTTGAAGCAATTGTGAATGGGAGTTCACTCATGATTTGGCTCTCTGTTTGTCTGTGATTGGTGTACAAGAATGCTTGTGATTTTTGTACATTGATTTTGTATCCTGAGACTTTGCTGAAGTTGGTAATCAGCTTAAGGAGATTTTGGGCTGAGACAATGGGGTTTTCTCGTTATACAATCATGTCATCTGCAAACAGGGACAATTTGACTTCCTCTTTTCCTAATTGAATACCCTTTATTTCCTTCTCCTGCCTGATTGCTCTGGCCAGAACCTCCAGCACTATGTTGAATTGGAGCGGTGAGAGAGGGCATTCCTGTCTTGTGCCAGTTTTCAAAGGGAATGCTTCCAGTTTTTCCCCATTCAGTATGATATTGGCTGTGGGTTTGTCATAGATAGCTCTTATTATTTTGAGATACGTCCCATCAATACCTAATTTATTGAGAGTTTTTAGCATGAAGGGTTGTTGAATTTTGTCAAAGGCCTTTTCTGCATCTATTGAGATAATCATGTGGTTTTTGTCTTTGGTTCTGTTTATATGCCGGATTACATTTATTGATTTGCGTATGTTGAACCAGCCTTGCACCCCAGGGATGAAGCCCAACTGATCATGGTGGATAAGCTTTTTGATGTGCTGCTGGATTTGGTTTGCCAGTATTATATTGAGGATTTTTACATCAATGTTCATCAAGGATATTGGTCTGAAATTCTCTTTTTTGGTTATGTCTCTGCCAGGCTTTGGTATCAGGATGATGCTGGCTTCATAAAATGTGTTAGGGAAGATTCCCTCTTTTTCTATCGATTGGAATAGTTTCAGAAGTAATGATACCAGTTCCTCCTTATACCTCTGGTAGAATTCGGTTGTGAAACCATCAGGTCCTGGACTCTTTTTGGTTGGTAAGCTATTGATTATTGCCACAATTTTAGAGCCTGTTATTGGTCTATTCAGAGATTCAACTTCTTCCTGGTTTAGTCTTGGAGAGTGTATTTGTCGAGGAATTTATCCATTTCTTCTAGATTTTCTAGTTTATTTGCATACAGGTGTTTGTAGTATTCTCTGATGGTAGATTGTATTTCTGTGGGATCGGTGGTGATATCCCCTTTTTCATCTTTTATTGCATCTATTTGATTCTTGTCTCTTTTCTTCTTTATTAGTCTTGCTAGCAGTCTATCAATTTTGTTGATCTTTTCAAAAAACCATCTCCTGGATTCATTAATTTTTTGAAGGGTTTTTTTTGTCTCTATTTCCTTCAGTTCTGCTCTGATTTTAGTTATTTCTAGCCTCCTGCTAGCTTTTGAATGTGTTTGCTCTTGCTTTTCTAGTTCTTTTAACTGTGATGTTAGGGTGTCAATTTTGGATCTTTCCTGCTTTCTCTTGTGGGCATTTAGTGCTATAAATTTCCCTCTACACACTGCTTTGAATGTGTCCCAGAGATTCTGGTATGTTGTGTCTTTGTTCTCGTTGGTTTCAAAGAACATCTTTATTTCTGCCTTCATTTCATTATGTACCCAATAGTCATTCAGGAGCAGGTTGTTCAGTTTCCATGTAGCTGAGTGGTTTTGAGTGAGTTTCTTAATCCCGAGTTCTAGTTTGATTGCACTGTGGTCTGAGAGGCAGTTTGTTATAATTTCTATTCTTTTACATTTGCTGAGGTGAGCTTTACTTCCAACTATGTGGTCAATTTTCGAATAGGTGTGGTGTGGTGCTGAAAAAAATGTATATTCTGTTGATTTGGGGTGGAGAGTTCTGTAGATGTCTATTAGGTCCACTTTGTTTAGAGCTGAGTTCAATTCCTGGATATCCTTGTGAACTTTCTGTCTCGTTGATCTGTTTAATGTTGACAATGGGGTGTTAAAATCTCCCATTATTATTGTGTGGGAGTTTAAGTCCCTTTGTAGGTCACTCAGGACTTGCTTTATGAATCTGGGTGCTCCTGTGTTGGGTGCATATATATTTAGGATAGTTAGCTCTTCCTGTTGAATTGATCCCTTGACCATTATGTAATGGCCTTCTTTGTCTCTTTTGATCTTTGTTGGTTTAAAGTCTATTTTATCAGAGACTAGGATTGCAACCCCTGCCTTTTTTTGTTTTCCATTTGCTTGTTAGATCTTCCTCCATCCCTTTATTTTGAGTCTATGTGTGTCTCTGCACGTGAGATGGGTTTCCTGAATACAGCACACTGATGGGTCCTGACTCCTTATCCAGTTTGCCAGTCTGTGTCTTTTAATTGGAGCATTTAGCCCATTTACATTTAACGTTAATATTGTCATGTGTGAATCTGATCCTGTCATTATGATGTTAGTTGGTTATTTTGCTCGTTAGTTGATGCAGTTTCTTCCTAGCCTCGAAGGTCTTTACAATTTGGCATGTTTTTGCAGGGGCAAGTACCAGTTGTTCTTTTCCACGTTTAGTGCTTCCTTCCGGAGCTCTTTTAGTGCAGGCCTGGTGGTGACAAAATCACTCAGCGTCTGCTTGTCTGTAAAGTATTTTATTTCTCCTTCACTTATGAAGCTTAGTTTGGCTGGATATGAAATTCTGGGTTGAAAATTCTTTTCTTTAAGAATGTTGAATATCGGCCCCCACTCTCTTCTGGCTTGTAGAGTTTCTGCCGAGAGATCAGCTGTTAGTCTGATGGGCTTCCCTTTGTGGGTAACCCGACCTGTCTCTCTGGCCGCCCTTAACATTTTTTCCTTCATTTCATCTTTGGTGAATCTGACAATTGTGTCTCTTGGAGTTGCTCTTCTCGAGGAGTATCTTTGTGGCGTTCTCTGTATTTCCTGATTCTGAATGTTGGCCTGCCTTGCTAGATTGGGGAAGTTCTCCTGGATAATATCTTGCAGAGTGTTTTCCAACTTGGTTCCATTCTCCCCGTCATTTTCAGGTACACCAACCAGAGGTAGATTTGGTCTTTTCACATAGTCCCAAATTTCGTGGAGGCTTTGTTCCTTCCTTTTTATTCTTTTTTCTCTAAACTTCCCTTCTCACTTCATTTCATTCATTTCATCTTCCATCACTGATACCCTTTCTTCCAGTTGATCGCATCTGCTACCGAGGCTTCTGCAATCTTCACGTAGTTCTTGAAACTTGGCTTTCAGCTCCATCAGCTCCTTTAAGCCCTTCTCTCCATTGGTTATTCTAGTTATCCATTCTTCTAATTTTTTTCAAAGTTTTTAACTTCTTTGCTATTTTTTTGAATTTTCTCCCCTAGCTCAGAGTAGTTTGATCGTCTGAAGCCTTCTTCTCTCAACTTGTCAAAGTCCTCCTCCGTCCAGCTTTGTTGCATTGCTGGTGAGGAACTGCGTTCCTTTGGAGGAGGAGAGGTGCTCTGCTTTTTAGAGTTTCCAGTTTTTCTGCTCTGTTTTTTCCCCATCTTTGTGGTTTTATCTACTTTTGGTCTTTGATGATGGTGATGTACAGATGGGTTTTTGGTGTGGATGTCCTTTCTGTTTGTTAGTTTTCCTTCTACCAGACAGGACCCTCAGCTGCAGGTCTGTTGGAGTTTACTAGAGGTCCACTCCAGACCCTGTTTGGCTGGGTGTCAGCAGCGGTGGCTGCAGAACTGCAGATTTTCGTGAGACCACAATTTCAGCTGTCTGATATTTCCTCTGGAAGTTTTGTCTCAGAGGAGTACCCGGCCGAGTGAGGTGTCAGTCTGTCCCTACTGGGGGGTGCCTCCCCGTTAGGCTGCTCAGGGGTGAGGGACCCACTTTAGGAGGCAGTCTGTCCACTCTCCGATCTCCAGCTGCGTGCTGGGAGAACCACTACTCTCTTGAAAGCTGTCAGCCAGACAGGGACATTTGAGTCTGTGGAGGTTCCTGCTGACTTTTTGTTTGTCTGTGCCCTGCCCCCAGAGGTGGAGCCTACAGAGGCAGGAAGGCCTCCATGAGCTGTGGTGGGCTCCACCCTGTTCGAGCTTCCTGGCTGCTTTGTTTACCTAAGCAAGCCTGGGCAATGGCAGGCGCCCATCCCCCAGCCTCGCTGCTGCCTTGCAGCTTGATCTCACACTGCTGTGCTAACAATCAGCGAGACTCCGTGGACATAGGACCCTCTGAGCCAGGTGTGGGACACAATCTCCTAGTGTGCCGTTTTCCAGGCCCATTGGAAAAGCGCAGTATTAGGGTGGGACTGACCCGATTTTCCAGGTGCCGTCTGTTACCCCTTTCTTTGACTAGGAAAGGGAACTCCCTGACCCCTTGCACTTCCCGAGTGAGGCAATGCCTTGCCCTGCTTCGGCTCATGCACAGTGCACTTCACCTACTGTCCTGCACCCACTTGTGTGGCACTCCCTAGTGAGATGAAACCGGTACCTCAAACAGAAATGCAGAAATGACCTGTCTTCTGTGTCGCTCAGGCTGGGAGCTGTAGACCAGAGCTGTTCCTATTCAGCCATCTTGCCTCCACCCCAATAGAGCACTTTTAAAACACTCCTTTTGTAGAAACTGCAAGTGGATATTTGGAGAGCTTTGAAGCCTATTGTGGCAAAGGAAATATCTTCACATAAAAACTAGGCAGAAGCATTCTGAGAAACTTCTTTGTGGTGGTTGCATTCATCTGAAAGAGTTGCACTTTCCTATTGATTCAGTGGTTTTGAAACACTCTTTTTGTAGAATATGCAAGTGGACATTTGGTGCGCTTTGGCACCTATTGTGGAAAAGGATATATCTTCACGTAAGAACTAGAAAGAACCATAGAAAGATATTTCTTCATCATGACTGCATTCATCTCACAGACTTGAAAGTTTATTTTGATGGAGGAGATTTAAAACACTCCTTTTTTAGAATCTGCCTGTGAACATTTGGAGCGCTTTGAAGCCTATTGTGGCAAAAGAAATATCTTCACATAAAAATTAGATGGAAGCATTCTGAGAAACTTCTTTGAGGTATGTGCATTCATCTCACAGATTTGAAATTTATTTTGATGGAGCAGTTTTGAAACACTATTTTTGTAGAACGTGCAAGTGGACATTTGGAGCCCTTTAAGGCCTGTTGTGCAAAAGGAAATATCTTCACATAAAAAATAGAGAGAAGCATACAGAGAAACTTCTTTGCGGTGAGTTTATTCACATCAGAGAGTCAAACGTTTCTTTTGATAGAGGAGTTTTAAAACACTCCTTTTTTAGAATCTGCCAGTGGACATTTGGAGCACTTTGAGGCCTATAGTGGAAAAGGAAATATCTTCACAAAAAGACTAGACAAAAGCATTGTGAGAAATTTTTTTGGTGTGTTCATCTCACAGAGTTGAAAGTCTCTTTTCGTTGAGGAGTTTTGAAACACTTTTTGTAGAATCTACAATTGGATATTTGGTGGGCTTTGTGGCCTATTGTGGAAAAGGAAATATATTCACATAAAAACTTGAGAGAATCATACAGAGAAACTTCTTTGTGGTGAGTGCATTCCTCTCACAGAGTTGAATGTTTATTTTGATAGAGGTGTTTTAAAACACTCTTTGTAGAATCTGCAAGGGGACATGGGAAAGCTTTGAGGCCTATTGGGGCAAAGGAAATATCTTCACATAAAACTAGACAGAAGCATTCTGAGAAACTTCTTTGTGGTGGGTGCATTCATCTCAAAGAGTTGAACTTTCCTTTTGATTCAGCAGTTTTGAAACACTCTCTTTGTAGTATCTGCAAGTGGATATTTGGAGCATTTTCAGGCCTATTGTGGAAAAGGAAATATCTTCACATAAAAACTAGACAGAAGCATTCTGGGAAACTTCTTTGTGGTGTATTCATTCATCTCATAGAGTTCAACCTTCCTTTAGATTGAGCAGTTTTAAAACACTGTTTTTGTAGAATCTGCAAGAGTACATTTGGTGAGCTTTGGATCCTATTGTGGAAAAGGATATACCTTCACATAAGAACTAGAAAGAACCATAGAGAGATATTTCTTCATCGTGTCTGCATTCATCTCACAGAGTTGAAAGTTTATTTTGATAGAGGAGATTTAAAACACTCCTTTTTTAGGATCTGACTGTGGACATTTCGAGGGCTTTGAAGCCTATTGGGGCAAAGGAAATATCTTCACATAAAAACTAGATGGAAGTATTCTGAGAAACTTCTTTGAGGTGTGTGCATTCGTCTCACAGTGTTGAAATTTCTTTTGATGTAGCAGTTTTGAAATACTTTTTGTAGAATGTGCAAGTGGACATTTGGAGCGCATTGAGGCCTATTGTGGAAAAGGAAATATCTTCACATAAAAAATAGAGAGAAGCATACAGAGAAACTCCTTTGCGGTGAGTTTATTCACAACAGAGAGTTGAATGTTTCTTTTGATAGAGGAGTTTTAAAACACTCCTTTTTTAGAATCTGCCAGTGGACATTTGGAGCGCTTTGAGGCCTATTGTGGAAAAGGAAATATCTATACACAAAAACAAGAGAGAAACATACGGAGAAACTTGTTTCCGGTGAGTGCATTCATCTCAAAGTGTTGAATGTTTCTTTTGATAGAGCAGATTTAAAACACTCTATCTGTAGAATCTGCAAGTGGACATTTGGAGTGCTTTGAGGCCTATTGTGGGAAAGGAAATATCTTCACATAAAATCTAGACAGAAGCATTCTGAGAAACTTCTTTGTGGTCTATGCATTCACCTCACAGAGTTGAACCTTTGTTTTGATTGAGCAATTTTGAAATACACTTTTTGTAGAACAGGCAAGTGAACATTTGGTGTGCTTTGAGGCCTACTGTGACAAAGAAAATATCTTCACATAAAAAATAGACGGAAGCATTCTGAGAAACTTCTTTGTGGTGAGTGTATTCATCTCTCAGATTTGAACATTTCTTTTGATAGAGCATTTTTAAAACACTCTTTTTGTAGAATCTGTAAGAGGACATTTGGAGCGCTTTTAGGCCTACTGTGGTAATGGAAATAGCTTCACATAAAAACTAGACAGAAGCATTCTGAAAAACTTCTTTGTGGTGTGTTCATCTCACAGAGTTGAACCTCTCTTTTCACTGAGGAGTTTTGAAACACTCTTCTTGTAGAATCTGCAATTAGTTATTTGGTGCGCTTTGAGGCCTATTGTGGAAAAGGAAATGACTTCACATACAAACTAGAGAGAAGCATACAGAGAAATATCTTTGCAGTGAGTGAATTCATCTCAGAGTTGAACATTTCTTTTGATAGAGCAGTTTTAAAATACTCTTTCTGTAGAATTTGCAAGTGGACATTTGGAGCACTTTGAGGCCCACTGTGGCAAAGGAAATATGTTCACATGAAAATTAGAAAGAAGCATTCTGAGAAAGGTGTTTGTGGTGAGTGCATTCATCTCAAAGAGTTGAACTTTCCTTTTGATTCAGCAGTTTTGAAACATTTTGTAGAATCTGCAAGTGGACATTTGGAGCGCTTTCAGGCCTTTGGTGGAAAAGGAAATATCTTCACATAATCACTAGATAGAAGCATGCTGGGAAACTTCTTTGTGGTGCGTTCGTTCATGTCAAAGACTTGAAACTTTCTTTTGATTGAGCAGTTTTGAAACACTCTTTTGGTAGAATCTGCAAGTGGACATTTGGAGCACTTTGAGGCCTATTATGGAAAAGGAAATATCTTCACAGGAAAACTAGAGTGAAGCATTCTGAGAAACTTCTTTGTGGTGTGTGCATTCATTTAACAGATTTGAACCTTTGTTTTGATTGAGCAATTTTAAAAAACTTTTTGTCGAATCTGCAAGTGGACATATGTTGCGCTTCGAGGCCTACTGTGGCAAAAGAAATATCTTCACATAAAAACTAGACAGAAGCATTCTGTGAAACCCCTCTGCAGTGAGTGAATTCTTCTCTCAGAGTTAAACATTTTTTTTGATAGAGCAGTTTTAAAACACTCTTTTTATACAATCTGCAAGTGGACAATTGGAGTGCTTTGAGGCCTACTGTGTAAAAGGAAATATCTTGACATAAAAAGGAGACAGAAGCATTCTGAGAAACTTGTTTGTGGTGTGTGCATTCATTTCAATGAGTTGATACTTTCTTTTGATTGAATAGTTTTGAAGCACTCTTTTTGTAGAATCTGCAAGGAGACATTTGGTGCGCTTTGAGGCCTATTGTGAAAAAGGACATATTTACACATAAAAACTAGAGAGAAGCATACAGAGAAACTTCTTTGTGGTGAGTGAATTCATCTCTCAGAGTTGAACACTTGTTTTGATAGAGCAGTTTAAAAACACTCTTTTTGTAGAATCTGCAAGTGGACATTTAGAGCGCTTTGAGGCCTACTGTGGCAAAGGAAATATCTTCACATAAAAACTAGACAGAAGCATTCTGAGAAACTTCTTTGTAGAGGGGACATTCATCTCAAAGAGTTGAAGCTTTCTTTTGATTGAGAAGTTTTGAAACACTCTTTTTGTAGAATCTGCAAGTGGACATTTGGGGCGCTTTCAGGCCTACTGTGGCAAAGGAAATATCCTCACATAAAAACTAGACAGAAGCATTCTGAGAAACTTCTTTGTGGTGAGTGCATTTATCTCATGGAGTGGAACCTTTCTTTTGTTTCAGCAGTTTTGAAACACTCTTTTTGTAGAATCAGCAAGTGGACATTTGGAGCGCTTTAAGGCCTATTGTGGAAAAGGAAATATCTTCACATAAAAACTAGATAGAAACATTCTGGGAAACTGCTTTGTGTTGTGTTCATTCATCTCACAGAGTTGAACCTTTCTTTTGATTGAGCAGTTTTGAAACACTCTTTTTGTAGAATCTGCAAGTTGACATTTGGTGCGCTTTGGGGCCTGTTGTGGAAAAGGAAATACCTTCACATAAAAACGAGAGAGAAGCATACAGAGAAACTCCTTTGTGGTGAGTGCATTCATCTCACAGAGTTGAACGTTTCTTTTGATAGAGGAGTTTGAAAACACTGTTTTGTAGAATCTGCACATGGGCATTTGGAGCACTTTGAGGCCTATTGTGGGAAAGGAAATATCTTCACATAAAAAATAGACAGAAGCATTCTGAGAAACTTCTTTGAAGTGTGTGCATTTATGTCACAGAGTTGAACTTTTCTTTTGATTCAGTAGTTCTGATACACTCTTTTTGTAGAATCTGCAAGTGGACGTTTGGAGCGTTTTGAAGCCTATTGTGGAAAAGCATATTTCTTGATATAAAAACTAGACAAAAGCATTCTGAGAAACTTCTTTGTGGTGTGTGCATTCACCTCACAGAGTTGAACCTCTCTTTTCCTTGAGGAGTTTTGAAACACTCTTTTTGTAGAATCTGCAATTGGGTATTTGGTGCGCTATGACGCCTGCTGTGGATAAGGAAATATCTTCACATACAGAATAGAGAGAAGCATACAGAGAAACTCCTTTGTAGTGAGTGAATTCATCTCAGAGATTTTAACATTCCTTTTGATAGAGCAGGTTTTAAAACACTCCTTTTCTTGAATCTGCCAGTGGACATTTGGAGTGTTTTGAGGCCTATTGAGGCAAAGGAAATATCTCCACATAGAAACTAGACAGAAGCATTCTGAGAAACTTCTTTGTGGTGTGTGCATTCATCTCACAGAGATGAAAGTCTCTTTTCATTTAGGAGTTTTGAAACACTCTTTTGTGGAATCTGCGATTGGATATTTTGTGCACTTTGAGGCCAATTGTGGAAAAGTACATATCTTCACATAAAAACTAGAGAGAAGCTTACAGATAAACTTCTTTGTGGTGAGTGCATTAATCTCACAGAGTTGAACATTCCTTTTGATAGAGCAGTTTTAAAGCACTCTTTTTGTAGAATCTGCAAGTGGACATTTGGAGTGCTTTGAGGCCTATTGTGGCAAAGGAAATATCTTCAAATAAAAACTACATGGAAGCATTCTTAGAAACTTCTTTGTCGTGTGTGCATTCATCTCACAGAGTTGAACCTTTCTTTTGATTGAGCAGTTTTGAAACGCTCTTTTTGTAGAATGTGAATGTCGACATTTGGAGCGCATAGGGGCATATTGTGGAAAAAGAAATATCTTCACATAAAAACTAGAGAGAAGCATACAGAGAAACTTCTTTGCAGTGAGCTTATTCATATCAGAGATTTGAAAGTTTCTTCTGATAGATGAATTTTAAAACATTCCTTATTTAGATCTGCCAGTGGACATTTGGAGCACTTTGAGGCCTATTGTGGAAAAGGAAATATCTATACACAAAAACAAGAGAGAAGCATATGGAGAATCTTCTTTCCAGTGAGTGCATTCATCTCACAGAGTTGAATGTTTCTTTTGATAGAGCAGTTTTAAAACACTCTAATTGTAGAATCTGCAAGTGGACATTTGGAGTGCTTTGAGGCCTACTGTGGAAAAGGAAATATCTTCACATAAAAACAAGACAGAAGCATTCTGAGAAAATTCTTTGTGGTGTCTGCATTCATCTCAAAGACTTGAACCTTTCTTTTGATTCAGCAGTTTTGAAACACTCTTTTAGAGGAATCTGAAAGTGGACATTTGGAGAGCTTTAAGGCTTACTGTGGAAAAGGAAATATCTTCACATAAAAACTAGACAGAAGCATACAGAGAAACAACTTTGTGGTGTGTGCATTCATCTCACAGAATTGAACGATTCTTTTGATAGAGGAGTTTTAAAACCCTCTTTTCGGAGAATCTGTATGTGGACATTTGGAGCGCTTTAAGGCTTATTGTGTCAATGAAAATATCTTCACATAAAAACTAGACAGAAGCATTCTGAGAAACTTCATTGTGGTGTGTTCATTCATCTCAAAGTGTTGAACTTTTCTTTTGATTCAGCAGTTTTGATACACTCTTTTTGTACAATCTGCAAGTGGACGTTTGGAGCTCTTTGAGGCATATTGGGTAAAGGAAAATATCTTCATATAAAAACTAGACAGAAGAATTCTGAGAAACGTCTTTGTGGTGTGTGCTTTCATCTCACAGAGTTGAACATTTCTTTTGATTGAGCAGTTTTGAAACACTCTTGTTGTACAATCTGCAAGTGGACATTTGGAGCACTTTGAGGCCTATGGTGAAAAAGGAAATGTCTTCCCAAAAAAACTAGAGAGATGCATACAGAGAAAGTTCTTTGTGGTGAGTTCATTCATCTCACAGAGTTGAACGTTTCTTTTGATAGAGCAGTTTAAAACACTCTTTTTGTAGAATCTGCAAGTGGACATGTGGAGCGCTTTGAGGCTTAATGTGGCAAAGGAAATATCTTCACATAAATACTAGACAGAAGCATTCTGAGAAACTTCTTTGTGGTGTGTGCATTCATCTCAAAGAGTTGAGCCTTTCTTTTGATTCAGCAGTTTTGTTACACTCTTTTTGTAGAATCTGCAAGTGGAAATTTGGGTCACTTTGAGGCCTATTGTGGAAAAGGAAATATCTATACACAAAACCTAGAGAGAAGCATACAGAGAAACTTCTTTCTGGTGAGTGCATTAATCTCACAGAGTTGAATATTTCTTTTGATAGAGCAGTTTTAAAACACTCTTTTTGGAGAATCTGCAAGTGTACATTTGGAGCACTTTCAGGCCTATTGTGTCAAAGGAAACATCTTCACATGAAAACTAGACAGCAGCATTCTGGGAAACTTCCTTGTGGTGTGTGCATTCATCTCAAAGTGTTGAAATTTACTTTTGATTCAGCCGTTTTGATGCATTCTTTTTGTAGAATCTGCAAGTGGACATTTTGTGTGCTTTGAGGCCTATTGTGGAAAAGGAAATATCTTCAGATAAAAAATAGAGAGAAGCATACAGAGAAACTTCTTTGTGGTGAGTACATTCATCTCACAGGGTTGAATGATTCTTTTGATAGAGGAGGTTTAAAACACTCTTTTTATAGAATCTGCAAGTGGACATCTGTAGCTCTTTAAGGCCTATTGTGTCAAAGGAAATATCTTCTCATAGAAACTAGACAGAAGCATTGTAAGAAACTTCATTGTGGTGTGTGCATTCATCTCAAAGAGCTGAACCTTTCTTTGGTTTCAACGGTTTTTATTCACTCTTGTAGAATCTGCAAGTGGACATTTGGAACTCTTTGAGGCCTATTGTGGAAAAGGAAGTATCTTCACATAAAAACTAGAGAGAAGCATTCTGAGAAACGTCTTTGTGGTGTGTGCATTCATCTCTCAGAGTTGAACCTTTCTTTCGATTGAGTCATTTTGAAACACTGTTTTGGTAGAATCTGGAAGTGGACATTTGGCGTGCTTTGAGGCCTACTGTGGAAAAGGAAATATCTTCACATATAAACCAGGGAGAAGCATACAGAGAAACTTCTTTGTGGTGAGTGAATTCATCTCGCAGAGTTGAACATTTCTTTTGATAGAGAAGATTTAAAATACTCTTTTTGTAGAATCTGCAGGTGGACATTTGCAGCCCTTTGAGTCCTACTGTGGCAAAGGAAATATCTTTATATAAAAACTAGACAGAAGCATTCTGAGAAACTTCTTTGCAGTGGGTGCATTCATCTCAAAGAGTTGAACTTTCCTTTTGATTCAGAAGTTTTGAAACATTCTTTTTTTATAATCTGCAAGTGGATATTTGGAGCACTCTCAGGCCTTTGGTGGAAAAGGAAATATCTTCACATAAAAACTAGACAGAAGCATTCTGGGAAACTTCTTTTGTGGTGTGTTCATTCATCTCATAGTGTTCAACCTTTCTTTTGATTGAGCAGTTTTGAAACACTCTTTTTGCATAATCAGCAAGTGGGCATTTGGTGCGCTTTGGAGCCTATTGTGTAAAAGAAATATCTTCACATAAAAACTAGAGAGAAGCATACAGAGAAACTTCTTTGTGGTGAGTGCATTCATCTCACAGAGTTGAACGTTTATTTTGGTAGAAGAGTTTTAAAACACTCCTTTTTTAGAATCTGCCAGTGGACATTTGGAGCGATTAGAGGCCTATTGTGGCAAAGGAAATATCTTCACATAAAAACTCGACAGAAGCATTCTGAAAAAGTTCTTTGTGGTGTATGCATTCATCTCACAGAGTTGACCCTCTCTTTTCATTGAGGAGTTTTGAAACACTCTTTTTGTAGAATCTGCAATTGGATATTTTTTGCACTTTGAGGCCTATTGTGGAAAAGGAATTATCTTCACTTAAAAACTAGACAGAAGCATAGGGAGAGACTTCTTTGCAGTGAATGAATTCATCTTACAGAATTGAATATTTCTTTTGATAGAGCAGTTTTAAAACACTCTTTTTGTAGAACCTGCAAGTGGACATTTGGTGCGCTTTGAGGCCTGTTGTGGCAAAGGAAATATCTTCACATAAAAACTAGAGAGAAGCATACAGAGAAACGACTTTTTGGTGAGTTAATTCATCTCAGAGAGTTGAACGTTTCCTTCAACAGAGCAGTTTCAAAACACTCATTTTGTAGAATCTTCCCTTGGACATTTGGAGTGCTTTGAGGCCTATTGTGGCAAATGAAATATCTTCACATAAAAACTGGACTGAAGCATTCTGAGAAACTTCTTTTTGGTGGGTGAGCTCAGCTCAAAGAATTGAATGATTCTTTTGATTCAGCAGTTTTGAAACACTCTTTTTCTAGAATCTGCAAGTGGACATTTGGAGTACTTTAAGGCCTATTGTGGAAAAGGAAATATCTTCATATACAAACTAGAGAGAAGCATAGAGATAAACTTCTTTGCAGTGAGGGAATTCATCCTATGGAATTGAATATTTCTTTTGATAGAGCAGTTTTAAAACACTCTTTTGGTAGAATCTGCAAGTGGACATTTGGAGTGCATTAAGGACTATTGTGGCAAAGGAAATGTCTTCACATAAAAACTCGACAGAAGCATTCTGAAAAAGTTCTTTGTGGTGTATGCATTCATCTCACAGAGTTGACCCTCTCTTTTCATTGAGGAGTTTTGAAACACTCTTTTTGTAGAATCTGCAATTGGATATTTGTTGCACTTTGAGGCCTATTGTGGAAAAGGAAATATCTTCACTTAAAAACTAGACAGAAGCATAGGGAGAGACTTCTTTGCAGTGAATGAATTCATCTTACAGAATTGAATATTTCTTTTGATAGAGCAGTTTTAAAACACTCTTTTTGTAGAACCTGCAAGTGGACATTTGGTGCGCTTTGAGGCCTGTTGTGGCAAAGGATCACTTTAAGGACTATTGTGGCAAAGGACATATCTTCACATAAAAACTAGACAGAAGCATTCTGAGAAACTTCTTTGTTGTGGGTGCATTCATCTCAAAGAGGTGAACCTTTCTTTTGATTGAGCAGTTTTGAAACACTCTTTTTGTAGAATCTGCAAGTGGGCATTTTGTGTGCATTGAGGCATATTTTGGCAAAGGAAATATCTTCACATAAAAATTAGAGAGAAGCATATAGGGGAACTTCTTTGTGATGACTTTATTCATCTCACAGAGTTGAACATTTCTTTTATAGAACAGTTTTAAAACACTCTTGTGATAGAATCTGCAGGTGGGACATTTGGAGCGCTTTGAGGCCTACTGCTGCAAAGGTAATATTTTCACATAAAAACTAGAGAGAAGCCTACAGAGAAACATCTTTGTGGTGAGTGCATTCATCTTACAGAGTTGAAGGTTTATTTTGATGGAGGAGTTTTAAAACACTCTTTTTGTAGAATCTGCAAGTGTAGAGTTGGTGTGCTTTGAGGCCTATTGTGGAAAAGGAAATATCTTCACATAAAAACTAGAGAGAAGCATACAAAGAAACTTCTTGTGGTGAGTGAATTCATCTCGCAGAGTTGAACATTTCTTTTGATAGAGCAGTTTTAAAACACTCTTTTTGTAGAATCTGCAAGTGGACATTAGGAGCGCTTTGAAGCCAACTGTGGCAAAGGTAATATCTTCACATAAAATCTAGGCAGAATATTCTGAGAAACTTCTTTGTGGCGGGTGCATTCATCTCAAACAGTTGAACCTTTCTTTTGATTCAGCAGTTTTGACACACTCTTTTTGTAGGATCTGCAAGTGGATATTTTGGATGCTTTGAAGCCTATTGTGGAAAAGGAAATATCTATACTCAAAAAACTAGAGAGAAGCATAGAGGGAAACTTCTTTCTGGTGGGTGCATTCATTTTACAGAGTTGAAAGTTTCTTTTGATAAAGCAGTTTTAAAACACAATATTTGTAGACTCTGCAAGTGCACATTTGGAGTGCTTTTAGGCTGGTAGTGCTAATAGAAATATCTTCACATAAAAACTTGACAGAAGCATTCTGAGAAACCCCTTTGTGGTTTGTGCATTCATCTCAAACAGTTGAATCTTTCTTTGGATTCAGCACTTTTTAAACACTCTTTTGGTATAATCAGGAAGAGTACATTTGGTGCACTTTGAGGCCTATTGTGGAAAAGGAAATATCTTCATATAAAAACTACACAGAAGCATTCGGCTAAACCTCTTTGTGATTTCTGCATTCATCTCCCAGAGTTGAACCTTTCTTTTGATGGAGCAGTTTTGAAACACACTTTTTTGTAGAATCTGGAAGTGGACATTTGGAGTGCTTTGATGCCTATGGTGGAAAAGGAAATATCACCACATAAAAACTCCACAGAAGCATTCAGACAAATTTCCTTGTTATGTGCGCATTCCTCACTCAGAGGTTAACTTTCTTTGGATTGAGTAGTTTTGAAACACTCTTTTTGTAGAATCTGCCATTGGACATTTGGAGAGCTCTGTGGCCTCTTGTGGAAAAGGAAATATCTTCAAATAAAAACTAGACAGAAGAATTCAGAGAAACTTCTTTGTGAACAGTGCATTCGTCTCACAGACTTCAACATTTCTTTTGATTGAGTAGTTTTGAAACACTGTTTTTGTAGAATCTGCAAGTGGACATTTTGAGCGTTTTTTTTTTTTATTATTTTTACTCTTTTAACCAAGGATTTTTTTTTTCTTTTTTACTTTTTTTATTATTATACTTTAAGTTTTAGGGTACATGTGCACAATGTGCAGGTTTGTTACTTATGCATCCATGTGCTGTGTTGGTTTGCTGCACCCATTAACTCGCCATTTAGCATTAGGTATATCTCCTAATGCTGTCCCTCCCCCCTCCCCCCAACCCACAACAGTCCCCAGAGTGTGATGTTCCCCTTCCTGTGTCCAGGAGTTCTCATTGTTCAATTCCCACCTATGAGTGAGAACATGCGGTGTTTGGTTTTTTGTCCTTGTGATAGTTTACTGAGAATGACGTTTTCCAGTTTCATCCATGTCCCTACAAAGGACATGAACTCATCGTTTTTTGTGGCTGCATAGTATTCCATGGTGTATATGTGCCACATTTTCTTAATCCAGTCTATCGTTGTCGGACATTTGGGTAGGTTCCAAGTCTTTACTGTTGTGAATAGTGCCACAACAAACATACGTGTGCATGTGTCTTTATAGCAGCATGATTTATAGTCCTTTGGGTATCTACCCAGTAATGGGATGGCTGAGTCAAATGATATTTCTAGTTCTAGATCCCTGAGGAATCGCCACACTGACTTCCACAATGGTTGAACTAGTTTACAGTCCCACCAACAGTGTAAAAGTGTTCGTATTTCTCCACATCCTCTGCAGCACCTGTTGTTTCCTGACCTTTTTAATGATGGCCATTCTAAATGGTGTGAGATGGGTTTTTTTTGTTTTTGTCAGGTTTGTCAAAGATCAGATAGTTGTAGATATGCCGCATTATTTCTGAGGGCTCTGTTCTGTTCCATTGATCTATGTCTGTGTTGTGATACCAGTACCATGCTGTTTTGGTTACTGCAGCATTGTAGTATAGTTTGAAGTCAGGTAGCGTAATGCTTTCAGCTTTGTTATTTTGGCATAGGATTGACTTGGCAATGTGGGCTCTTTTTTGGTTCCATATGAACGTTAAAGAAGTTTTTTCCAATTCTGGGAAGAAAGTCATTGGTAGCTTGATGGGGATGGCATTGAATCTATAAATTACCTCAGGCAGTATGGCCATTTTCACTATATTGATTCTTCCAACCCATGAGCATGGAATGTTTTTCCATTTGTTTGTATCCCCTTTTATTTCATTGAGCAGTGGTTTGTAGTTCTCCTTGAAGAGGTCCTTCACATCCCTTGTAAGTTGGATTCCTAGGTATTTCATTCTCTTTGAAGCAAATGTGAATGGGAGTTCATTCATGATTTGGCTCTCTGTTTGTCTGCAATTGGTGTACAAGAATGCTTGTGATTATTGTATGTTGATTTTGTATCCTGAGACTTTGCTGAAGTTGCTTATCAGCTTAAGGAGATTTTGGGCTGAGACGAAGGGATTTTCTAGATACACAATCATGTCATCTGCAAACAGGGACAATTTGACTTCCTCTTTTCCTAATTGAATACCCTTTATTTCCTTCTCCTGCCTGATTGCCCTGGCCAGAACTTCCAGCACTATGTTGAATAGGAGTGGTGAGAGAGGGCATCCCTGTCTTGTGCCAGTTTTCAAAGGGAATGCTTCCAGTTTTTGCCCATTCAATATGATGTTGGCTGTGGGTTTGTCACAGATAGCTCTTATTATTTTGAGATACGTCCCATCAATACCTAATTTATGTAATGGCCTTCTTTGTCTCTTTTGATCTTTGTTGGTTTAAAGTCTATTTTATCAGAGACTAGGATTGCAACCCCTGCCTTTTTTTGTTTTCCATTTGCTTGATAGATCTTCCTCCATCCCTTATTTTGAGTCTATGTGTGTCTCCTCTGCACATGAGATGGGTTTCCTGAATACAGCACACTGATGGGACTTGACTCCTTATCCAGTTTGCCAGTCTGTGTCTTTTAATTGGAGCATTTAGCCCATTGACATTTAAAGTTAATATTGTTATGTGTGAATTTGATCCTGTCATTATGATGTTAGTTGGTTATTTTGCTCGTTAGTTGATGCAGTTTCTTCGTAGCTTCAATGGTCTTTACAATTTGGCATGTTTTTGCAGTGGCTGGTACCGGTTGTTCCTTTCCATGTTTAGTGCTTCCTTCAGGAGCTCTTTTAGAGCAGGCCTGGTTGTGACAAAATCACTCAGCATTTGCTTGTCTGTAAAGTATTTTATTTCTCCTTCACTTATGAAGCTTAGTTTGGCTGGATATGAAATTCTGGGTTGAAAATTCTTTTCTTTAAGAATGTTGAATATCGGCCCCCACTCTCTTCTGGCTTGTAGAGTTTCTGCCGAGAGATCTGCTGTTAGTCTTATGGGCTTCCCTTTGTGGGTAACCCAACCTTTCTCTCTGGCCGCCCTTAACATTTTTTCATTCATTTCAACTTTGGTGAATCTGACAATTATGTGTCTTGGAGTTGCTCTTCTTGAAGATTATCTTTGTGGCATTCTCTGTATTTCCTTAATCTGAATGTTGGCCTGCCTTGCTAGATTGGGGAAGCTCTCCTTGATAATATCTTGCAGAGTGTTTTCCAACTTGGTTCCATTCTCCCCGTCATTTTCTGGTACACCAGTCAGAAGTAGATTTGGTCTTTTCACATAGCCTCAAATTTCTTGGAAGCTTTGTTCCTTTCTTTTTGTTCTTTTTTCTCTAAACTTCCCTTCTCGCTTCATTTCATTCATTTCATCTTCCATCACTGATACCCTTTCTTCCAGTTGATCGCATTGGCTCCCGAGGCTTCTGCAATCTTCCTGTAGTTCTCAAAACTTGGCTTTCAGCTCCATCAGCTCCTTTAAGCCCTTCTCTCCGTTGGTTATTCTAGTTATCCATTCCTCTAATTTTTTTCAAAGTTTTTAACTTCTTTGCTATTGTTTTGAATATCCTCTTATATATCAGAGTAGTTTGATCGTCTGAAACCTTCTCTCAACTTGTCAAAGTCCTTCTCCGTCCAGCTTTGTTCCGTTGCTGGTGAGGAACTTCGTTCCTTTAGAGGAGGAGAGGTGCTCTGTTTTTTAGTTTCCACTTTTTCTGCCCTGTTTTTTCCCCATCATTGTGGTTTTATCTAGTTTTGGTCTTTTATGATGGTGATGTACAGATGGGTTTTTGGTGTGGATGTCCTTTCTGTTTGTTAGTTTTCCTTCTACCAGACAGGACTCTCAGCTGCAGGTCGGTTGGAGTTTTCTAGAGGTCCAATCCAGACCGTGTTTGGCTGAGTGTCAGCTGCAGAACAGTGGATTTTAATGTGCATTCATCTCACAGACTTGAAACTTTGTTTTGATTGACCAGTTTTGAAACACTCTTTTTGTGGAATCTGCAAGTGGACACTTGAAGTGCTTTGAGGCCAGTGGTGAAAAAAGAAATATCTTCCCATAAAAACTACACAGAAGCATTCAGCGAAACTTCCTTCTGATCTGTGCATTCATCTCACAGTGTTGAACCTTTGTTTTGACTGAGCAGTTTTGAAACACTCTTTTGGTATAATCTGCAAGTGGATATTTGGAGAGCTTTGGGGCCTATGGTGAAAAAGGAAATACCTCCACATAAAAACTACACAGAAGCATTCTGACAAACTTCCTTATTATGTGTGAATTCCTCACTCAGAGTTTAACCTTTCTTTTGATTGAGCAGTTTTGAAACACTCTTTTTGTAGAATCTGCAAGTGGACATTCGGAGCGCTTTGAGACCTAAGGGGAAAAAGGAAATATCTCCATATAAAAACTACACAGAAGCTTTCTGACAAACTTCCTTGTAATGTGTCCGTTCCTCAATCAGAGTTTAAACTTTCTTTTGATTCAGCAGTTTTGAAGCAATCTTTTTGTAGAATCTGCAAGTGGACATTTGGAGGACTTTGAGGCTTATGGTGAGAAAGGAAATATGTTTCCATAAAAACTACAAAGAAGCATTCTGTGAAACTTCTTTCTGATCTGTACATTCATCCCACAGAGTTGAACCTTTCTTTTGATTCAGCAGTTTTGAAACACTCTTTATGTAAAATCTGCAAGTGGACATTTGGAGCGCTTTGAGGCCTATAGTGAAATAGGAAATATCTCCAAATAAAAACTACACAGAAGCATGTTGACAAAATTCCTTGCTATGTGTGCATTCCTCATTCAGAATTTAAGCTTTCTTTTGATTGAGCAGTTCTGAAACACTCTTTTTGAAGAATCTGCAGGTGGATATTTGGAGTGTATTGAGGCCTAAAGTGAAAAAGTAAATATCTCCACATAACAACTGCACAGAAGCTTTCTGAAAAACTTATTAGGCAAGGACTTCATGTATAAAACGCCAAAAGCAATGGCAATGAAAGCCAAAATTGACAAATGGGATCTAATTAAACTAAAGAGCTTCTGCACAGAAAAAGAAACTACCATCAGAGTGAACAGGCAACCTACAGAATGGGAGAAAATTTTTGCAACCTACTCATCTGACAAAGGGATATTATCCAGAATCTACATTGAACTCCAACAAATTTACAAGAAAAAAGCAAACAACCCCATCAAAAAGTGGGCAAAGGACATGAACAGATGCTTCTCAAAAGAAGACATTTATGCAGCCAAAAAACACATGAAGAAATGCTCATCATCACTGGCCAGCAGAGAAATGCAAACCAAAACCACAATGAGATACCATCTCACACCAGTTAGAATGGCCATCATTAAAAAATCAGGAAACAACAGGTGCTGGAGAGGATGTGGAGAAATAGGAACACTTCTACACTGTTGGTGGGACTGTAAACTAGTTCAACCATTGTGGAAGTCAGTGTGGCGATTCCTCAGGGATCCAGAACTAGAAATACCATTTGACCCAGCCATCCCATTACTGGGTATATACCCAAAGGACTATAAATCATGCTGCTATAAAGACACATGCACACGTATGTTTATTGCGGCACTATTCACAATAGCAAAGACTTGGAACCAACCCAAATGTCCAACAATGATAGACTGGATTAAGAAAATGTGGCACATATACACCATGGAATACTATGCAGCCACAAAAAACGATGAGTTCATGTCCTTTGTAGGGACATGGATGAAACTGAAAAACATCATTCTCAGTAAACTATCACAAGGACAAAAAACCAAACACCGCATGTTCTCACTCATAGGTGGGAATTGAACAATGAGAACTCCTCGACACAGGAAGGGGAACATCACACTCCGGAGACTGTTGTGGGGTGGGGGGAGGGGGGAAGAACAGCATTAGGAGATATACCTAATGCTAAATGACGAGTTAATGGGTGCAGGAAATCAACATGGCACATGGATACATATGCAACAAACCTGCACATTGTGCACATGTACCCTAAAACCTAAAGTATAATAAAAAAAATTACTAGTTATGTGTGCATTCCTCACTCACAGTTTAACCTTTCTTTTGATTCAGAAGTTTTGAAACACTCTTTTTGTAGAACATGCCTTTGGATATTTTTGAGAGCTCTGCAGCCTGTAGTCAAAAGGAAATATCTTCAAATAAAAACTAGACAGAAGAATCCTGAGAAACTTCTTTGTGATCTGTGCATTCGTCTCACAGGGTTGAACCTTTCTATAGATTGAGCGGTTTTGAAACACTCTTTTGTGGGATCTGCAAGTGGACATTTGGAGTGCTTTGAGTCATACGGTGAGAAAGGAAATATCATCACATAAATACTACACAGAAGCATTCAGTGAAACTACTTTCTGTTCTGTGCATTCGTCTCACAGAGTTGAACCTTTCTTTTGATTGAGCAGTTTTGAAACAATTTTTTTGTAGCATCTTCAAGTGGACATTTGGAGTGCTTTGAGGACTATGGTGAAAAAGAAAATATCTCCACATAAAAACTAGACTGAAGCATTCTGACAAACTGCCTTTCTATGTGTGCATTCCTCACTCAGAGTTTAACCATTCTTTTGATTGAGCAGTTTTGAAACACTGTTTGTAGAATCTGCCTTTGCATATTTGGAGAGTTCTGAGGCCGATAGTGGAAAAGGAAATATCTTCAAATAAAAAATAGACAGAAGAATTCTCAGAAACTTCTTTGTGATCTGTGCATTCGGTTCACATAGTTGAACTTTTCTTTTGTTGGAGCATTTGTGAAACCCTCTTTTTGTAGAATCTGCAAGTGGACATTTTGAGCGTTTGAGACATGGTGAAAAAGGAATTATCTTCACATAAAAACTACAAAGAAGCATTCTGAGAAACTTATTTCTGATCCGTACATTCATCTTACAGAGATGAAACTTTCTTTTGATTGAGTATCTGCAAGTGGACATTTGGAGCGCTTTCTGGCCTATGGTGAAAAAGGTATTATCTCCACATAAAAACTACGCAGAAGGATTTTGACAAACTTTTTTGTTATGTGTGGATTCCTCACTCAGAATTTAACCTTTCTTTTGATTGAGCAGTTTTGAAACACTCTTTTTGTAAGATTTGCCAGTGGACATTTGGAGCACTTTGAGGCCTATGGTGAAAAAGGAAATATCTCCACGTAAAAACCACATAGAAGCATTTTGACAAACTTCCATGTTATGTGTGCATTCCTCACTCAGAGTTTAACCTTTCTTTAGATTGAGCAGTTTTGAAACACTGTTTTTGTAGGACCTGCAAGTGGACATTTGGAGCATTTTGAGGCCTATGGCGAAAAAGGAAATATCTTCACATAAAAACTACACAGAAACATTCTGTGAAACTTCTTTCTGATCTGGGCATTCTTCTCACAGAGTTGAACCTTTCTTTTGAGAAGTTTTGATACACTCTTTTTGTAGAATCTCCTAGTGGACATTTGGAGCACTTTGAGGCCTATGGTGAAAAAGGAAATATCTCCACAAATCTACACAAAGGATTGTGACAAACTTCCTTGTTATGTGTGCATTCCTGACTCAGGGTTGAACGTTTCTTTTGGTTGAGTCGTTTTGAAACACTCTTTTTTGTAGAATCTGCCTTTGGATATTTGGAGAGCTCTGCAGCCTATAGTGGAAAAGGAAATATCTTCAAATAAAAACTAGACAGAAGAATTCTGAGAAACTTATTTGTGATCTGTAAATTCGTCTCACAGAGTTGAACCTTTCTTTTGATTGAGCTTGTTTGAAACACTCTTTTTGTAGAATCCGCAAGTGGACATTTGGAGCGCTTTAAGGCCTATGGTGAAAAGGGAAATATCTTCAGATAAAAACTACATAGAAGAATTCTGTGAAACTTCTTTCTGATCTGTGCATTCATCTCACATATTTGAAACTTTCTTTTGATTGAGCAGTTTTGAAACACTCTTTTGTAAGATCTGCAAGTGGATATTTGTAGCTCTTTGAGGCTTTTGGTGAGAAAGGAAATATCGTCACATAAATACTACACAGAAGCATTCTGTGAAAGTTCTTTATCATCTGTGCATTCAGCTCACAGAGTTGAACCTTTGTTTTGATTCAGCAGTTTTGAAACACTCTTTTTGTAGAATCCGCAAGTGGACATTTGGAGCGCTTTGAGGCCTATGGTAGAAAAGGAAATATCTCCACATAAAAACTACACAGAAGCATTCTGGCAAACTTCCTTGCTATGTGTGCATTCCTCATTCAGAGTTTAACCTTTCTTTTGATTGAGAAGTTTTGAAACACTCTTTTTGTAGAATCTGCCATTGGATATTTTTGAGAGCTCTGCTGCCTATAGTCAAAAGGAAATATCTTCAAATAAAAACTAGACAGAAGAATTCTGAGAAAGTTCTTTGTGATCTGTGCATTCATCTCACAGAGTTGAACCTTCCTATAGATTGAGTAGTTTTGAAACAATCTTCTGTAGGATCTGCAAGTGGACATTTGGTGCGCTTTGAGGCTTATGGTGAGAAAGGAAATATCTTCACATAAAAACCCACAGAAGCCTTCTGCGAAAGTTCTTTCTGATCTGTGCATGCATCTCAGAGAGTTGAAACTTTCTATTGATTGAGCAGTTTTGAGACACTCTTTTTGTAGAAACTGCAAGTGGACATTTGCAGCACTTTGAGGCCTATGGTGAAAAATGAAATATCTCCACATGAAAACTAGACAGAAGCATTCTAACAAACTTCCTTGTTATCTGTGCATTCCTGACTCAGAGTTTAACATTTCTTTTGTTTGAGCAGTTTGGAAACACTCTTTGTAGAATCCAGAATTGCATATTTGGAGAGATCTGCAGCCTGTGGTAGAAAAAGAAATAACTTCAAATGAAAACTAGACAGAGGAATTCTGAGAAACTTCTTTGTGACCTGTGCATTCGTATCACGGAGTTCAAAGTTTCTTCTGATTGAACAGTTTTGAAACACACTTTTTGTAGAATCTATAAGTGGACATTCAGAGCGCTTTGAGTCCTTTGTTGAAAAAGGAAATATCTCCACATAAAAACTGTATAGAAGCATTCTGACAAACTTCTTTGTTATGTGTGCATTCCTCACTCAGAGATTAACCTTTCTTTTGATTGAGCAGTTTTGAAACACTCGTTTTGTAGAATCTGCCATTGGATATTTGGGGAGCTCTGCTGCCTATAGTGGAAAAGGAAATATCTTCAAATAAACATGAGAGAGAAGCATTCTGTGAAACTTCTTTCTGATCTGTGCATTCATCTCACAGAGTTGAACCTTTCTTTTGATTGAGCAGTTTTGAAACACACTTTTTGTAGAATCTACAAGTGGATATTTGTAGCGCTTTGAGGCCTATGGTGAAAAAGGAAATGTTTCCACATAAAAACTACACAGAAGCATTCTGGGAAACTTCTTTCTGATCTGTGCATTTATATCACAGAGTAGAACCTTTCTTTTGATTGTGCAGTTTTGAAATACTCTTTTTGTAGAATCTGCATGTGGACATTTGGAGTAATTTGAGGCCTATGGTGAGAAAGGAAATATCTCCACGTAAAACCTACACAGAGGCATTCTGACAAACTTCCTTGTTATTTGTGCATTCCTCACTCAGAATTCAAAGTTTCTTTTGATTAAGCAGTTTTGAAACACTCTTTTTGTAGAATCTGCAAGTGGACATTTGGAGCGCATTAGGGACTAAGGTGAATAAGGAAATATGATCACATGAAAACTACACAGAAGCATTCTAAGAAACTAATTTCTGATCTGTGCATTCATCTAACAGAGTTGAACCTTTCTTTTGATTGAGCAGTTTTGAAACAGTCTTTTTGTAGAATCTGCAAGTGGACATTTGGAGCGTTTTGAGGCCTATGGTGAAAAAGGTAATATCTTCACGTAAAAACTACATGGAAACATTCTGCGAAACTTCTTTCTGATCTGTGCATTCATTGCAGAGAGTTGAAACTTTCTTTTGATTGAGCAGTTTTGAAACACTCTTTTGTAGAATCTGCAAGTGGACCTTTGGAGCACTTTGAGGCCTATGGTGAAAAAGGAAATATCTCCACATAAAAACTACACAGAAGCATTCTGACAAACTTCCTTGTTATGTGTGCATTCCTCACTCAGAATTTGACCTTTATTTTAATTGAGCAGTTTTGAAGCACTCTTTTTGTAGAATCTGCCATTGGATATTTGGAGAGCTCTGTGTCCTATAGTGGAACAGGAAATATCTTCAATTAAAAACGAGACAGAAGAATTCTGAGAAACTTCTTTGTGATCTTTACACTCGTCTCACAGAGTTCAACGTTTCTTTTGATGGAGCAGTTTTGAAATGCACTTTTTGTAGAATCTGCAAGTTGACATTTGGAGAACATTGAGGCCTATGGTGAAAAAAGAAATATCTTCCCCTAAAAACTACACGGAAGCATTCTGTGAAACTTCTTTCTGATCTGTGCATTCAACTAACAGAGTTGAACCTTACTTTTGGTGGAGCAGTTTTGAAACACTCTTTCTGTATAAACCGCAAGTGGACATTTGGAGAACATTGAGGCCTATGTTGAAAAAGGAAATGTCTTCACATAAAAACTACACAGAAGCATTCTGGGAAACTTCTTTCTATCTGTGTATTCATCTCACATAGTTGAACTTTCTTTTGATTAAGCAGCTTTGAAACACTCTTTTTGTAGAATCTACCAATAGACATTTTGAGCACTTTGAGGCTTATGGTGAAAAAGGAAATATCTTCAAATAAAAACTAAACAGAAGCATTGTGACAAACTTCCTTGTTATGTGTGCATTCCTCACTCACAGTTTAACCTTTCTTTTGATTGAACAGTTTTGAAACACTCTTTTTGTAGGATCTACCATTGGATATTTGGAGAGCTCTGTGGCCTATAGTGGAAAAGGAAACATCTTCAAATAAAAACGAGACAGAAGAATTCTGAGAAACTTCTTTCTGATCTTTGCATTAGTCTCACAGAGTGGAACCTTTCTTTTCATTGAGCAGTTTTGAAACACTCTTTTTGTAGAATCTGCAAGTGGACATTTGGAGCGCTTTGAGACCTACGGTGAAAAATGAAATATCTTCACATAAAAACTGCACAGAAGCATTCTGCAAAACTTCTTTCTGATCTGTGCATTCATCTCACAGAGTTGAACCTTTCTTTTGATTGAGCAGGTTTGATACACTCTGTTTGTAAAATCTGCAACTAGACATTTGGAGCGCTTTGAGGCCTATGGTGAAAAAGGAAATATCTTCACATAAAAACCACACAGAAGCATTCTGCAAGACTTCTTTCACATCTGTGCATTCATCTCACAGAGTTGAACCTTTCTTTTGATTGAGCAGTTTTGAAACACTCTTTTTGTAGAATCTGCAAGTGGACATTTGGCGCGCTTTGAGGCCTAAGGTGAATAAGGAAATATGTTAACATGAAAACTACACAGAAGCATTCTGCGAAACTAATTTCTGATCTGTGCATTCATCTCACAGAGTTGAAACTTTGTTTTCATTGAGCAGTTTTGAAACACTCTTTTTGTAGATTATGCAAGTGGACATTTTGAGCACATTGAGGCCTATGGTGAAAAAGGAAATATCTTCACATAAAAACTACATAGAAGCATTCTGTGAAACTTCTTTCTCATCTGTGGATTCATCTCACAGAGTTGAACCTTTCTTTTGATTGAGCATTTTGCAAACACTCTTCTTGTAAATCTACAAATGGACATTTGGAGCACTTTGAGGCCTATGGTGAAAAAGGAAATATCTTCCCAAAGAAACTACACAGAAGCATTCTGCAAAACTTCTTTCTGATCTGTGCATTCATCTTACAGAGTTGAAAGTTTCTTTGGATTGAACAGTTTTGAAACACTCTTGTTGTAGAATCTGCAAGTGGGCATTTGGAGCACTTTCAGGCCTATGGTGAAAAAGGGAATATCTCCACATAAAAACCACACAGAAGCATTCTGACAAACTTCCTTGTTATGCGTGCATTTCTCACTCAGAGTTTAACCTTTCTTTTGATTGAGCAGTTTTGAAACACTCTTTATGTAGAATCTACCATTGGATATTTGGAGAGCTCTGCAGCCTGTAGTGCAAAAGAAAATATCTTCAAATAAAAACTAGACAGAAGAATTCTGAGAAACTTCTTTGTGATCTGGGCATTCGTATCACAGAGTTGAAACTTTCTTTTGATTGGGCAGTTTTGAAACACACATTTGGTAGAATCTGTAAGTGGACATCTGGAGCACTTTGAGGCATATGGTGAAAAAGGAAATATGTTCACATAAACACTATACAGAACCATTCTGAGAAACTTCTTTCTGATCTGTGCATTTATCTCACAGAGTTGAACCTTTCTTTTGATTGAGCATTTTTGAAACACTCTTTTTTTAGAATCTGCAAGTGGACATTTGGAGAGCTTTGAGGCCTAAAGTGAAAAAGGAAATATCTCCACATAAAAAACGACACAGAAGCATTCTGACAAACTTCTTTGTTATGTGAGCATTCCTCACTCAGAATTTAACCTTTCTTTTCATTGAGCAGTTTTGAAACACTCTCTTTGTGAAATCTGCCATTGGATATTTGGAGACCTCTGCGGTCTACAGTGGAAAAGGAAATATCTTCAAATATAAACCAGACAGAAGAATTCTGAGAAAATTGTTTGTGATCTGTGCATTCGTCTCACATATTTGAACCTTTTTTTGTTTGAGCCGTTTTGAAACACTATTTTTGTAGAATCTGCAAGTGGACATTTGGAGTGCTTTGAGGCCTATGGTGAAATAGGAAATATCTTCACACAAAAACTACACAGAAGCATTCTGACAAACTTCCTTGTTAGGTGTGGGTTCCTCAGAGTTGAACCTTTCTTTTGTTTGAGCAGTTTTGAAACACACTCTTTGTAGAATCTACCATTGGATATTTGGAGAGCTCTGCGGCCTATATTGGAAAAGGAAATACCTTCAAATAAAAACTAGACAGAAGAATTCTGAGAACCTTCTTTCTCATCTGTGCATTGGTCTCACAGAGTTGAAACTTTCTTCTGACTGAGCAGTTTTGAAACACTCTTTTGGTAGAATCTGCAAGTGGCCATTTGGAGTGCTTTGTGGCCTGTGGTGAAAAAGGAAATATCTTCACATAAAAACTACACAGAACCACTCTGTGAAACTTCTTTCTGATCTGTGTATTCATCTCACATGGTTGAACATTTCTTTTGATTGAGCAGTTTTGAGACACTCTTTATGTAGAATCTGCAAGTGGACATTTGGAGCGCTTGGAGGCCTATGGTGAAAAAGGAAATATCTTCACATAAAAAACAGACAGAAGCATTCTCAGAAACTTCTTTGTGATTTGTGCTTGCATCTCACAGAGTTGAACCTTTCTTTTCATTGAACAGTTTGGCAGCTGTCTTTTTCTAGTATTTGCAAATGGATATTTGGATTGCTTTGAGGCCAATGGTGAAGTAGGAAATATCTTCACATAAAAACTAGACAGAAGCATTCTGTGAAACTTCTTTGTCATGTGTGTATTCATCTCACAGAGTTGAACCTTTCTTTTGACTGAGCATATTGGGAACACTCTTTTTGTAGAATCTGCAAGTGGATATTTGGAGTGCTTTGAGGCCTATGGTGGAAAAGGAAATATCTTCACATAAACACTAGACAGAAGCATTCTGAGAAACTGCTTTGTGATGTGTGCATTCATCTCAAGGAGTTTAGCCTTTGTTTTGATTGAGTAGTTTGGAAGTAGTCTTTTTGTAGTACCTGCAAATGGATGTTTGGAGTGCTTTGAAGCCCACGGTGAAAAGGGAAATATATTCAGATAAAAACTGGACAGAAGCATTCTGAGAAACGTCCTTGTGATGTGTGCATTCATCTAACAGAGTTGAAACTTTCTTTTGATTGTGCATATTGTAAATACTCTTTTTCTAGAATCTGCAAGTGGATATTTGAGCACTTTGAGGCCTATTGTGGAAAAAGAAATATCTTCACATAAAAACTAGACAGAGGATTTGTCAAAGATCAGATAATTGTAGATAAGTGGCATCATTTCTGAGGGCTCTGTTCTGTTCCATTGATCTATGTCTCTGTTGTGGTACCAGTACCATGCTGTTTTGGTTACTGTAGCCTTGTAGTATAGTTTGAAGTCAGGTAGGGTGATGCCTCCAGCTTTGTTCTTTTGGCTTAGGATTGACTTGGTGATGCGGGCTCTCTTTTGGTTCCATATGAACTTTAAAGTATTTTTTTTCCAATTCTATGAAGAAAGTAATTGGTAGCTTGATGGGGATGGCATTGAATCTATAAATTACTTTGGGCAGCATGGCCATTTTCACGATATTGATTCTTCCAACCCATGAGCAGGGAATGTTCTTCCATTTGTTTGTATCCTCTTTTATTTCATTGAGCAGTGGTTTGTAGTTCTCCTTGAAGAGGTCCTTCACATCCCTTGTAAGTTGGATTCCTAGGTATTTCATTCTCTTTGAAGCAATTGTGAATGGGAGTTCACTCATGATTTGGCTCTCTGTTTGTCTGCGATTGGTGTACAAGAATGCTTGTGATTTTTGTACATTGATTTTGTATCCTGAGACTTTGCTGAAGTTGCTAAATAGCTTAAGGAGATTTTGGGCTGAGACAAGGGGGTTTTCTAGATAGACAATCATGTCATCTGCAAACAGGGACAATTTGACTTCCCCTTTTCCTAATTGAATACCCTTTATTTCTTTCTCCTGCCTGATTGCTCTGGCCAGAACTTCCAGCACTATGTTGAATAGGAGCGGTGAGAGAGGGCATCCCTGTCTTGTGCCAGTTATCAGAGGGAATGCTTCCAGTTTTTGCCCATTCAGTATGATGTTGGCTGTGGGTTTGTCGCAGACAGCTCTTATTATTTTGAGATACGTCCCATCAATACCTAATTTATTGAGAGTTTTTAGCATGAAGGGTTGTTGAATTTTGTCAAAGGCCTTTTCTGCATCTATTGAAATAATCATGTGGTTTTTGTCTTTGGTTCTGTTTATATGCTGGATTACATTTATTGATTTGTGTATGTTGAACCAGCTTTGCATCCCAGGGATGAAGCCAACTTGATTATGGTGGATAAGCTTTTTGATGTGCTGCTGGATTTGGTTTGCCAGTCTTTTGTTGTTGTTGTTTTGTTTTTTTTTTTTTTTTTTTTTTTGAGATGGAGTCTCGCTCTGTCGCCCAGGCTGGAGTGCAGTGGCGCAATCTCGGCTCACTGCAAGCTCTGCCTCCCGGGTTCACACCACTCTCCTGCCTCAGCCTCTCCGAGTAGCTAGGACTACAGGTGCCTGCCACCGCGCCCGGCTAATTTTTTTGTATTTTTAGTAGAGATGGGGTTTCACCATGGTCTCGATCTCCTGACCTCGTGATCCACCCACCTCGGCCTCCCAAAGTGCCGGGATTACAAGCGTGAGCCACCGCGCCCGGCGCCAGTCTTTTATTGAGGATTTTTGCATCAATGTTCATCAAGGATATTGGTCTGAAATTCTCTTTTTTGGTTATGTCTCTGCCAGGCTTTGGTATCAGGATGATGCTGGCTTCATAAAATGTGTTAGGGAGGATTCCCTCTTTTTCTATTGATTGGAATAGTTTCAGAAGGAATGGTACCAGTTCCTCCTTGTACCTCTGGTAGAATTCGGCTGTGAATCCATCAGGTCCTGGATTCTTTTTGGTTGGTAAGCTATTGATTATTGCCACAATTTCAGAACCTGTTATTGGTCTATTCAGAGATTCAGCTTCTTCCTGATTTAGTCTTGGGAGGGTGTATATGTCGAGGAATTTATCCATTTCTTCTATATTTTCTAGTTCATTTGCATAGAGGTGTTTGTAGTATTCTCTGATGGTAGATTGTATTTCTGTGGGATCGGTGGTGATATCCCCTTTGTCATTTTTTATTGCATCTATTTGATTCTTCTCTCTTTTGACAAACCTGATAAAAACAAGAAATGGGGAAAGGATTCCCTATTTAATAAATGGTGCTGGGAAAACTGGCTAGACATATGTAGAAAGCTGAAACTGGATCCCTTCCTTACACCTTATACAAAAATTAATTCAAGATGGATTAAAGACTTAAATGTTAGACCTAAAACCATTAAAATCCTACAAGAAAACCTAGGCAATACCATTCAGGACATAGGCATGGGCAAGGACTTCATGTCTAAAACACCAAAAGCAATGGCAACCAAAGCCAAAATTGACAAATGGGACTAATTAAACTAAAGAGCTTCTGCACAGCAAAAGAAACTACCATCAGAGTGAACAGGCAACCTACAGAATGGAAGAAAATTTTTGCAACCTACTCATCTGACAAAGGGATATTATCCAGAATCTACAATGAACTCCAACAAATTTACAAGAAAAAAACAAACAACCCCATCAAAAAGTTGGCAAAGGACATGAACAGACACTTCTCAAAAGAAGACATTTATGCAGCCAAAAAACACATGAAGAAATGCTCGTCATCACTGGCCATCAGAGAAATGCAAATCAAAACCACAGTGAGATACCATCTCACACCAGTTAGAATGGCCATCATTAAAAAATCAGGAAACAACAGGTGCTGGAGAGGATGTGGAGAAATAGGAACACTTCTACACTGTTGGTGGGACTGTAAACTAGTTCAACCATTGTGGAAGTCAGTGTGGCGATTCCTCAGGGATCCAGAACTAGAAATACCATTTGACCCAGCCATCCCATTACTGGGTATATACCCAAAGGATTATAAATCATGCTGCTATAAAGACACATGCACACGTATGTTTATTGCGGCACTATTCACAATAGCAAAGACTTGGAACCAACCCAAATGTTCAACAACGATAGACTGGATTAAGAAAATGTGGCACATATACGCCATGGAATACTATGCAGCCATAAAAAATGATGAGTTCATGTCCTTTGTAGGGACATGGATGAAACTGGAAAACATCATTCTCAGTAAACTATCGCAAGGACAAAAAACCAAACGCCGCATGTTCTCACTCATAGGTGGGAATTGAGCAATGAGAACTCATGGACACAGGAAGGGGAACATCACACTCCGAGGACTGTTGTGGGGTTGGGGGAGGGGGAGGGACAGCATTAGGAGAGATACCTAATGCTAAATGACGAGTTAATGGGTGCAGGAAATCAACATGGCACATGGATACATACGTAACAAACCTGCACATTGTGCACATGTACCCTAAAACCTAAAGTATAATAATAATAAAAAAAAAACTAGACAGAGGAATTCTGAGAAACTTTTTTGTGATGGGTGCATTCGTCTCACAGAGATGAACATTTCTTTTGATCGAGCCATTTGGAAATAGTCATTTTGTAGAATCTGCAGAGGGATATTTGTGAGCCCCTTTTGGCCTACGGGGAAATAGGAAATACCTTCGTACAAAAACTAGACGGAAAGTTTCTGAGTAAATGCTGTGTGATGTGTGCATTCATCTCCTAGAGGTAAACGTTTCTTTTCATTGGGCAGATTGGAAACTCTGTTCTTGTAGAATCTGCAGAGGAATATTTTTGAGTAATTTTAGGCCTTTGGTTAAAAAGGAAATATCTTCACATTAAAAATGGACTGAAGCTTTCTGAGAAACTTCTTTGTGATGTATGCATTCATCTTACTGAGTTGCAAATTTCTTTTGATTGGGCATTTTGGAAACAGTCTTTTTATAGAATCTGCTTAGGGATATTTTTGAGTGCTCTGAGGAGTATCTTGAAAAAGGAAATTTCTTCACATAAAAACTAGACAGAAGCTTTCTCAGAAACTTCTTTGTGATGTGTGCATTCATCTCACAGAATTGAAACTTTCTTTTGATTGAGCCATATGGAAAAATATTTTTGTAGAATCTGCAAAGGGATATTTGTCAGTCCTTTGAGGCCTATGTGAAAAAGGAAATATCTTCATGTAAAAACTAAACAGAAGTTTTCTGAGTAAATGCTGTGTGATGTATGCATACATCTCACAGAGTTAATAAATTTCTTTTAATTGAGCAGATTGGAAAATCTGTTTTTGTAGAATCTGCAAAGTTAAATTTTTGAGTATCTGGAGCCCTATAGTGAAAAAGGAAATATCTTCACAATAAAACTGAACTAAACCATTCTGAGAAACTGCTTTGTGATGTGTGCATTCATCTAACAGAGGTAAAGGTAACTTTTCATTGAGCAGATTGAAAACACTGTTCTTTTAGAATCTGCAAAGGGATATTTGTGAGACCTTTGGGTCCTATGTCAAGAAGGGAAATATCTTCACATAAAACCTAGACAGAAGCTCTTTGGCAATCATCTTTATGATGTGTGCATTCATCTCACAGAGTTGAAACTATCTTTTTATTGAGCATTTTGGAAACAGTCGTTTTGTAGAATCTGCAAAAGGATATTTATGAGCAGTTTGAGGCCTACGGTGAAAAAGGAAATATCTTCACATAAAAACTAGAAGCATGCTTTCTGAGAAACTTCTTTTTGTTGTGTGTATTCATCTCACAAACTTGAACCTTTCTTTTGATTGAGAAGTTTGGAAACAGTGTTTTTGTAGAATCCACAAAGGGGTATTTGTGGGCGCTTTGACGTCTCTGGTGAAAAAGGAATTATCTTCACATAAAAACTAGTCAGAAGCTTTCTGAGAAACTTATTTGTCATGTGGGTATTCATGTCACTGAGTTAAACTCTTCTTTTGATTGAGCAGTTTGGCAACGGTCTTTTGGTAGAATCTGCAAAGGGATATTTGTGAGCCCTTTGAGGCCTATGGCAAAAAAGTAAATATCTTCACAAAAAACTAGACAGAAGGTTTCTGAGAAACTGCTTTGTGATGCAACCATTCACCTCACAGAGGTAAACGTTCGTTTTCATTGAGCACATTAAAAATTCTGTTTTTGCAGAATCTGCAAAGGGATATTTCTGAGCACATTCAGCCCTACAGTGAAAAAGAAATATCTTCACATTAAAACTAGACTGAAGCTTTCTGACAAAGTTTTTTTGTGATGTTTGCATTCATCTAAAAGAGTTGAAAATTTCTTTTAAATCCACGGTATGGAAACAGTCTTTTTGCAGAATCTGCAAAGGGATATTTGTTAGTGCTTTGAGGCCTACAGTGAAAAAGGAAAAAAGTAGACTGAAGCTTTCTGAGAAACCTCTTTGTGATGTGTGCATTCATCTCACAGATTTGAACTTTTATTTTCATTGAGCAGTGCAGAAACATTCTTTTTGTTGATTCTGCAAAGAGATATTTGTGAGTCCTTTGAGGCCTGTGGTGGAAAAGGAAATATCTTCACATGAAAACTAGACAGAAGCTTTCAGAGAAACTTCTTTCTGTTGTGTGCATTCATTTCACAGATTTGAACCTTTCTTTTGATTGAGTAGTTTGGAAACAGTGTTTCTGTAGAATCCACAAACGGATATTTGTGAGTGTTTTGAGGTCTATGGTGAAAAAGGAATTATCTTCACATAAAAACTAGACAGAAGCTTTCTGAGAAACATCTTTGTGGTATGTTCATTCATCTCACAGAGTTGAACCTTTGTTTTTACTGACCAGTTTGGAAACTGTCTTTTTGGATATTCTGAAAAGGGATATTTGTGAGCGGTTTGAGGCATATGGTGTAAAAGGAAATATACTCACATGAAAACAAGACAGAAGCCTTCTGAGAAACTTCTACGTGACATGTGCATTGATCTCAGAGACTTGAACAGTTCTTCTGATTGAGCAGTATGGAAACAGTCTTTTTGTAGAATCTGCAAAGGGATATTTATGAGCGGTTTTAGGCCTTGGGTGAAAAAGGAAATATCTTCACATAAAAACTACACAGAAGCTTTCTGAGAAACTTCTTTGCAATGTGTACATTCATCTCACACAATCTAACCTTTCCATTGATTTAGCAGGATGGAAACAGTCTTTTAGTAGAATCTGCAAAGGGATATTTGTGAGCCCTTTGAGGCCTATGGCAAAAAAGGAAATATCTTCACATACAAACTAGACAGAAGGTTTCTGAGAAATGGCTTTGTGATGCATGCATTCATCTCACAGAGGTAAACATTTGTTTACATTGAGCAGATTGGAAACTCTGTTCTTGTAGAATCTGCAAAGGGATATTTGTGAATGCTTTCAGGCCTATGATGAAAAGGGAAATATCTTCACATTGAAATTGGACTGAAGCTTTCTGAGCAACTTCTTTGTGATGGGTGCACTCCTCTCACAGAGTTGAAAATTTCTTTTGACTGGGCAGTTTGAAACAATCTTTCTGTAGAATCTGCAAAGTGATATTTGTGACTGCTTTGAGGCCTATGGTGAAAAAGGAAATAGCTTCACTGAAAAGGAGACAGAAGCTTTCTGAGAAACTTCTTTGTGATGTGTGTATTCATCTCACAGAATTGAAACCATCCTTTGATTGAGCAGTTTGGAAATGGTCTTTTTCTAGAATCTGCAAAGGGATATTTGTGAATCCTTTGAGGCCTATGTGAAAAAGGAAATATCTTCATATAAAAATTAGACAGAAGGCTTCTAAGAAACTGATTTGTGATCTGTGCATTCATCTCACAGAGGTAAACATTTCTTTTCATTGAGCAGATTGGAAATTGTTCTTGTAGAATCTGCAAAGGGATATTTTGGAACATTTTGAGGCCCATGGTGAAGAAGGAAATATCTTCACATAAAAAGTAGACAGAAGTTTCTAAGAAACTTCTTTGTGATGTGTGCATTCATCTTACAGACTTTAACCTTTCTTTTGATTGAGCAGTTTGTAAAAAGTCTTTTTGTAGAATCTGCAAAGGATATTTTTGAGTGGTTTGAAGGCTAAGGTGAAAAAGGAAATATCTACATGTAAAAACTAGACAGAAGCTTTCTGAGAAACTTCTTTGTGATGTGTGCATTCATCTCACAGAGTTGTACCTTTCTTTCAATTGAGCAGTTTGTAAAGAGTCTTTTAGTAGAATCTGCAAAGGGATACTTGTGAGCACTTTGAGGCTTATGGTGAAAAGAAGTATCTTCACAAAAAACTAGACAGAAGAATTCTGATAAACTTCTTTGTGATGTGTGCATTCATCTCACAGAGATGAAACTTACTTTTGATTGAGCAGTTTGGAAGCAGTCTTTCTGTAGTATCTGCAAAGGGATATTTTTGAACACACTGAAGCCTATGTCAAAAAGGAAATAACTTCACATAAAAACTAGATAAAAGGCTTCTGAGGAACTGCTTTGTGATTCATGCATTCATCTCACAGGGGTAAATATTTCTTTTCATTGAGCAGATTGGAAACTCTGTTCTTGTAGAAGCTGCAAAGGGATATTTGTGAGCACTTTCAGGCCCATGGTGAAGAAGGATAATTCTTCACATAAAAACTAAACAGAAGCTTTCAGAGAAACTTCTTTGTGATGTGTGGATTCATGTCACTGAGTTGAACCCTTCTTTTGATTGAGCAGTTTGGAAACAGTCTTTTAGTAGAATCTGCAAAGGGATATTTGTGAGTGGTTTGATGCTACGGTGAGAAAGGAAATACATTCACATAAAACTAGACAGAAGCTTTCTGTGAAACTTCTTTGTGATGTGTGCATTCATCTAACAGAGTTGAACATTTTTTTTGATTGAGCTGTTGGAAAACTGCCTTTTGTAGAATCTGCCAAGGGATATTGGTGAGTGGTCTGAGGCCTATGTTGAAAAAGGAAATATCTTCACATAAAAAACAGATGGAAGCTTTCTGGAAACTTCTTTGTGATGTGTGCATTGACCTCACAGAGTTGAACCATTGTTTTTATTGAGCAGTTTGGAAACAGTCTTTTTGTAGAATTTGCAAAGGATATTTGTGAGCCCATTTAGGCCTATGTTGAAAAAGGAAGTATCTTCACATGAAAACTAAACAGAAACTTTCTGAGAAACTTCTTTGTGATGTCTGCATTCATCTCACAGATTTCAACCTTTCTTTTGATTGAGCAGTTTGGAAACAGTCTTTTTGTAGAACCTGCAAAGGGACATTTGTGTGTGCTTTGAGGCTTATGGTGTAAAAGTAAATATCTTCACATAGAAACTAGATAGACAGTTTCTGAGAAACTGCTTTGTGATGTGTGCATTCATCTAACAGAGGTAAACGTTTGTTTTCATTGAGAAGATTGGAAACGCTCTTCTTTTAGAATCTGTAAATGAAGATTTGTGAGCACTTTGAGGCCTATGGTGAAAAAGGAAGAGAAGAGATTTCCTTTTTCACCATAGATCTCCAAGCACCCCCCAATATCCCTTTGCAGATTCTACAAAAAGAATGTTTTTGAACTGCTCAATCTAAAGAATGGTTCACCACTGTGAGAAGAATTCACACATCACAAAGCACTTTCTCAGAAATCTTCTGTCCAATTTTCTTGTGAAGATATTTCCTTTTTCGCCATACGACTAAAGGTGCTCCCAAATACACCTTTGCAGAATCTACAAAAAGACTGTCTCCAAACTTCTCTAACAAAAGAATGGTTCAACTCTGTGAGATGAATGCACACATGACAGAGAAGTTTCCCCAAATGCTTCTGTCTAGTTTTTATGCGAAGATATTTCCCTTTGCACCATAGACCTCAAATCGCTCACAAATATCCCTTTGTAGATTCCACAAGAACAGAGTTTCCATACTGCTCAATGAAAAAAAAAAAAACGTTTAACTCTGTGAGATGAATGCACACATCACAAAGCAGTTTCTCAGAAACCTTCTTTCTAGTTTTCATGTGAAGATATTTCCTTTTTCACCATAGGCCTCAAAACGCTGAAAAATATCCCTTTGCAGATTTACAAAAAGAATCTTTCCCAACTGCTCAAGAAAAGAATGGTTCAACTCTGTGAGATGAATGTACACATCACAAAGAAGTTTCTCAGAAAGCTTCTGTCTACTTTTTATGTGAAGATATTTCCTCTTTAAGCATAGGCCTCAAAGCGCTCAAATATCGCTTTGCAGATTCTACAAATGACTGTTTCAAAAGTGCTCAATCAAGCGAATGGTTCATCTCTGTGAGATTAATGCACACACCACAAAGTTGTTTCTCAGAAAGCTTCTGTCTAGTTTTTATGTGACAATATTTCCTTTCTCACCATAGGCCTCAAAGGGCTCACAAATATCCCTTTGCAAAGTCTACTAAAAGACTATTTCCATCTTGCTGAATCAATAGAAAGGTTAGATTGTGTGAGATGAATGCACAAATCACAAAGAAGTTTCTCAGAAAACTTCTGTCTACTTTTTATGTGAAGATATTTCCTTTTTCACCATAGGCCTCAAAGAGCTTACAAATGTCCCTTTGCTGATTCTACAAGAACAGAGTTTTCAAACTGCTCAATGGAAAGGAATGTTTTCCTCTGTGAGATGAATGCACACATCACAACGCAGTATCTCAGAAAACTTCTTCCTAGTTTTTTATGTGAGATATTTGCTTTTTCACCGTAAGCCTCGAAGAGCTCACCAATATCCCCTTGCAGATTCTACGAGAACAATTTCCAAACCGTTCAATGAAGAGAAATGTTTACCTCTGTGAAATGAATGCACACATCACAAAGAAGTTTCTCAGAAACTTCGGTCCAGTTTTTATGTGAAGATATTTCCTTTTCCTTTTCTTTTTTTAAAATTTTATTATTATTATATTTTAACTTTCAGGGTACATGCGGACAACATTCAGGTTTGTTGCATATGTATACACATGCCATGTTGGTGTGCTTCACCCCTTATCACATCGTTTAGCTTTAGGTATATATCCTAATGCTATCACTCCCCCCTCCTTCCACCCCTCAACAGTCTCCTTTGTGTGATGTTCCCCTTCCTATGTCCATGTGTTCTCATTGTTCAATTCCCACCTATGAGTGAGAACATGCGGTGTTGGTGTTTTTTCCTTGTGACAGTTTGCTGAGAATGTTTTCCAGCTTCATTCATGTCCCTACAGCGTACATGTACTCTTCATTTTTTATGGCTGCATAGTTTTCCATGGTGTATATGTGCACATTTCTTAATCCAGTCTCTCATTGTTGGGCATTTGTGTTGGTTCCAAGTCTGTGCTATTGTGAATAGTGCAGCAATAAACATATGTGTGCATGTGTCTTTATAGCAGCATGATTTATAATCCTTTGTGTATATACCCAGTAATGGGGTGGCTGGGTTTAATGGTATTTCTAATTCTAGATCCCTGAGGAATCGCCACACTGACTTCCACAATGGTTGAGCTAGTTTACAGTCCCACCAACAGTGTAGAAGTGTTCCTATTTCTCCACATCCTCTCCAGCACCTGTTGTTTCCTGATTTTTTAATGATGGCCATTCTAACTGGTGTGAGATGGTATCTCATTGTGGTTTTGATTTGCATTTCTCTGATGGCCAGTGATGTTGAGCATTTTTTCATGTGTTTTTTGGCTGCATAAATGTCTTCTTTTGAGAAGTGTCTGTTCGTGTCCTTCGCCCACTGGTTGATGGGGTTGTTTTTTTCTTGTAAGTTTGTTTGAGTTCATTGTAGATTCTGGATATTAGTCCTTTGTCAGATGGGTAGGTTGACAAAATTTTCTCCCATTTTGTAGGTTGCCTGTTCACTCTGAGGGTAGTTTCTTTGGCTGTGCAGAAGCTCCTTAGTTTAATTATATCCCATTTTTTAATTTTGGCTTTTGTTGCCATTGCTTTTGGTGTTTTAGACATGAAGTCCTTGCCCACGCCTATGTCCTGAATGGTATTTCCTAGGTTTTCTTCTAGGGTTTTTATGGTTTTAGGTCTAACATGTAAGTCTTTAATCCATTTTGAATTAATTATTGTGTAAGGTGTAAGGAAGGGATCCAGTTTCAGCTTTCTACATATGGCTAGCCAGTTTTCCCAGCAACATTTATTACATAGGGTATCTTTTCCCATTGCTGGTTTTTGTCAGGTTTGTCAAAGATCAGATAGTTGTAGACATGTGGCATTATTTCTGAGGCCTCTGTTGTGTTCCATTAGTCTGCATCTCTGTTTTCATACCAGTACGATGCTGTTTTGGTTACTGTAGCCTTGTAGTGTAGTTTGAAGTCAGGTAGAGTGATGCCTCCAGCTTTGTTCTTTTGGCTTAGGATTACTTGGAAATGTGGGCTCTTTTTTGGTTCCATATGAACTTTAAAGTAGTTTTTTCCAATTCTGTGAAGAAAGTCATTGGTAGCTTGATGGGGATGGCATTGAATCTATAAATTACCTTTGGCAGTATGGCCATTTCCACGATATTCATTCTTCCTACCCATGAGCATGGAATGTTCTTCCATTTCTTGGTATCCTCTTTTATTTCATTGAGCAGTGGTTGTAGTTCTCCTTGAAGAGGTCCTTCACGTCCCTTCTAAGTTGGATTCCTAGGTATTTTATTCTCTTTGAAGCAATTGTGAATGGGAGTTCACTCATGATTTGGCTCTCTGTTTGTCTGTTATTAGTGTATAAGAATGCTTGTGATTTTTGCACATTGAGTTTGTACCCTGAGACTTTGCTGAGGTTGCTTATCAGCTTAAGGAGATTTTGGGCTGAGATGATGGTCTTTTCTAGATATACAATCATGTCACCTGCAAACAAGGCCAATTTGGCTTCCTCTTTTCCTAATTGGATACCCTTTATTTCCTTCTCCTGCCTGATTGTGCTGGCCAGAACTTCCAACACTGTGTTGAATAGGAGCGGTGAGGAAGGTTATTCCTATCTTGTGCTAGATTTCAAAGGGAATGCTTCCAGTTTTTGTCCATTCAGTATAATATTGGCTGTGGGTTTTATCACAGATAGCTCTTATTATTTTGAGATACGTCCCATCAATACCTAATTTAATGAGAGTTTTTCACATGAAGAGTTGTTGAATTTTGTCAAAGGCCTTTCCTGCATCTATTGAGATAGTCATGTGGTTTTGGTCTTTGGTTCTGTTTATATGCTGGATTATGATTATTGATTTGCATATGTTGAACAAGACTTGCATCCCACGGATGAAGCCCACTTGATCATGGTGGATAAGCTTTTTGATGTGCTGCTGGATTCGGTTTGCCAGTATTTTATTGAGGATTTTTGCATTGATGTTCATCAAGGATATTGGTCTAGAATTCTCTTTTTTGTTGTGTCTCTTCCAGGCTTTGGTATCAGGATGATGCTGGCCTCATAAAACGAGTTAGGGAGGATTCCTTCTGTTTCTATTGATTGGAATAGTTTCAGAAGGAATGGTACCAGCTCCTCCTTGTACCTCTGGTAGAATTCGGCTGTGAATCCATCTGGTCCTGGACATTTTTCTGTCGACAGGCTATTAATTATTGCCTCAATTTCAGAGCCTGTTATTGGTGTATTCAGAGATTCAATTTCTTCCTGGTTTAGTCTTGGGAGGATGTATGTGTCAAGGAACCTATCCATTTTTTGTAGAATTTCTAGTTTATTTGCGTAGAGGTGTTTATACTATTCTCTGATGGTAGACTGTATTTCTGTGGGATCGGTGGTGATATCCCCTTTATCACTTTTTATTGCATCTATTTGATTCTTCTCTCTTTTCTTCTTTGTTAGTGTTGCTAGTGGTCTATCAATTTTGTTGATCTTTTCAAAAACCAGCTCCTGGATTCATTGATTTTTTGAAGGGTTTTTTGTTTCTCTATTTCCTTCAGTTCTGCTCTGATCTTAGGTATTTCTTGCTTTCTGCTAGCTTTTGAATGTTTGCTCTTGCTTTTCTAGTTCTTTTAATTGTGATGTTAGGGTGTCAATTTTAGATCTTTCCTGCTTTCTCTTGTGGGCATTTAGTGCTATAAATTTCCCCCTTCACACTGCTTTGAATGTGTACCAGAGATTCTGGTACATTATGTCTTTGTTCTTGTTGGTCTCAAAGAACATCTTTATTTCTGCCTTCATTTTGTTATATACCCAGTAGTCATTCAGGAGCAGGTTGTTTAGTTTCCATGTAGTTGAGCAGTTTTGTGTGAGTTTCTTAATCCTGAATTCTGGTTTGATTGCACTGTGGTCTGAGAGACAGTTTGTTATAATTTCTGTTCTTTTACATTTGCTGAGGAGAGCTTTACTTCCAACTATGTGGTCAATTTTGGAATAGGTGTGGTGTGGTGCTGAAAAGAATGTATATTCCATTGATTTGGGGTGGAGAGTTCTGTAGATGTCTATTAGGTCTGCTTGGTGCAGAGCTGAGTTCAATTCCTGGGTGTCCTTGTTAACTTTCTGTCTCGTTGATCTTTCTAATGATGACAGTGGGGTGTTAAAGTCTCCAATTACTATTGTGTGGGAGTCTAAGTCTCTTTGTACATCGCTAAGGACTTGCTTTGTGAATCTGGGTGCTCCTGTATTGGGTGCATATAAATTTTGGATGGTTAGCTCTTCTTGTTGAATTGATCATTTAACATTATGTAATGGCCTTGTCTATTTTGATCTTTGTTGGTTTAAAGTCTGTTTCATCAGAGACTAGGATTGCAACCCCCGTCATTTTTTGTTTTCCATTTACTTCGTAGATCTTCCTCCATCCCTTTATTTTGAGCCTATGTGTGTCTCTGCATGTGAGATGGTTTCCTGAATACAGCACACTGATGGGTCTTGAGTCTTCATCCAATGTGCCAGTCTGTCTCTTTTAATTGGAGCACTTAACTCATTTACATTGTTATCTGGTTAATATTGTTATTATTATGTGGTTAATATTGTTGTGTGTGAATTTGGTCCTGTCATTATGGTGTTAGCTGGTTATTTTCCTCGTTGTTTGATGCAGTTTCTTCCTAGCCTCGATGGTCTTTACAATTTGGCATGTTTCTTTCAGTGGCAAGTACCGGTTTTTCCTTTCCATGTTTAGTGCTTCCTTCAGGAGCTCTTTTAGGGCAGGTCTGGTGGTGACAAAAATCTCTCAGCATTTGCTTGTCTGTAAAATATTTTATTTCTCCTTCACCTATGAAGCTTAGTTTGGCTGGATATGAAATTCTGGGTTGAAAATTCTTTTCTTTAAGAATGTTGAATATCAGCCCCTACTGTCTTGTGGCTTGTAGAGTTTCTGCCGAGAGATCCGCTGTTAGTGTGTTGGGCTTCCTTTGTGGGTAACCTGACCTTTCTCTCTCTCTGCCCTTATCATTTTTTCCTTCATTTCAACTTTGGTGAATCTGACAATTACGTGTCTTGGAGTTGTCTTCTCGGGGAGTATCTTTATGGTGTTCTCTGTATTTCCTGAATCTGAATGTTTGCCTGCCTTGCTAAATTGGGGAAGTTCTCCTGGATCATATCTTGCAGAGTGTTTTCCAACTTGGTTCCATTCTCACCGTCACTTTCAGGTACACCAATCAGACGTAGGTTTGGTCTTTTCACATAGTCCTATATTTCTTGAAGGCTTTGTTCATTTCTTTTTATTCTTTTTTCTCTAAACTTCTCTTCTTGCTTCATTTCATTAATTTCATCTTCCATCACTGATAGCCTTTCTTCCAGTTGATTGAATCAGCTACTGAGGCTTGTGCATTCATCACGTAGTTCTCATGCCATGGTCTACAGCTCCATCAGGTCCTTTAAGGACTTCTCTTCATTAATTATTCTAGTTAGACTTTCGTCTAATTTTTTTCAAGGTTTTTAACTTCTTTGCCATTGGTTCGAAGTTCCTCCTTTAGATCGGAGTAGTTTGATCTTCTGAAGCCTTCTTCTCTCAACTCATCAAAGTCATTCTCTGTCCAGCTTTGTTCCATTGCTGGTGAGGAGCTGCCTTCCTTTGGAGGAGGAGAGGTGCTCTGATTTTTAGAGTTTCCGGTTTTTCTGCTCTGTTTTCTCCCCATCTTTGTGGTTTTATCTGCCTTTGGTCTTTGATGATGGTGACGTACAGATGGGTTTTGTGTGAGTATCCTTATGGTTTGCTAGTTTTCCTTCTAACAGTCAGGACCCTCAGCTGCAGGTCTGTTGGTGTTTGCTGGAACTCAATTCCAGACCCTGTTTGCCTGGGTATCAGCAGCGGTGGCTGCAGAACAGCTGATATTGGAGAACTGCCAATGCTGGTGCCTGATTGTTCCTCTGGAAGTTTTGTCTCAGAGGAGTACCCGGCCATGTGAGGTGTCAGGCCACCCATGCTGGAGGTTGCCTCCCAGCTAGGCTACTCAGGGTTCAGGGACCCAGTTGAGGAGGCAGTCTGCCCATTCTCAGATCTCAAGTTGTGTGCTGGGAGAACCACTACTCTCTTCAAAGCTGTCAAACAGGGACATTTAAGTCTGCAGAGGTGACTGCTGCCTTTGTTTGTCTGGGCCTTGCCCCCAGAGGTGGAGCCTATAGAGGCAGACGGGCCTCCTTGTGCTGTGGTTGGCTCCACCCAGTTCGAGCTTCCCAGCTGCTTTGTTTACCTACTCGAGCCTCAGCAATTGTGGGCATCCCTCCCCCAGCCTCACTGCCACCTTACAGTTTGATCTCAGACTGCTGTGTTAGCAATTAGTGAGCCTCTGTGTGCATAGGACCCTCTGAGGCAGGTGGAGGATATAATGTCCTGGTGTGCCATTTGTTGAGCCCATTGGAAAAGTGCAGTATTAGGGAGGGAGTGACCTGATTTTCCAGGTGCCATCTGTCACCCCTTTCTTTGATTAGGAAAGGGAATTCCCTGACCACATGTGCTTCTCGGGTGAGGCAATGTCTCATGCTTCTTTGGCTCAAGAATGGTGGGCTGCATCCACTGTCCTGCACCCACTGTCCAGCAATCCTCAGTGAGATAAACCCAGTACTTCAGGTGGAAATGCAGAAATCACCTGTCTTCTATGTCACTCACGCTGGGAACTGTAGACTGGAGTTGTTCCTGTTTGGCCATCTTCAATATTTCCTTTTTCACCATAGGCCTCAAAACTGTCACAAATATCCCTTTGCAGATTCTACAAGAACGGAGTTTCCAAACTGCTCAATGAAAAGAAACGTTTACCTCGGTGAGATGAATGCACACATCACAAACAGTTTCTCAGAAACCTTCTTTCTATTTTTTATGTGAAAACATTTCCTTTCTCACCATAGGCCTCAAAACTCTCACAATCATCCCTATGCAGATCCTAAAAACAGACGTTTCCAACCAGCTCAATCAAAAGAATGGTACAACTAAGTGAGATGAATGCACACATCACAAAGCAGTTTCTCAGAAAGCTTCCTTCTCGTTGTTAGGGGAAGATATTTCCTTTTTCACCATAAGCCTCTAAGCACTCACAATTTTCCCTTTGTATATTCTATGAAGAGATTGTTTTGAAACTGCTCAATCAAAAGTATGGTTCAACCCTGTGAGATGAATGCACACATCATAAAGAAGTTTCTTAGAATGCTTCTGTTTAGATTTTTTGCAAAGATATTTCATTGTTCACCGTAGACCTCAACGTTCTCCCAAATATCCCTTTGCAGATTCCAGAAGAACAGAGTTTGGAAACTGCTCCATGAAAAGAAAAGTTTGCCTCTGTGAGATAAATGCACACATCACAAAGCAGTCACTTAGAAAGTTTCTTTCTAATTTTTAGGTGAAGATATGACATTTTTCAACCTGGGCGTCCAAGCACTCCCAAATATCCATTTGCAGAGTCTAGAAAAAATTGTTTTCAAACCGCTCAATCAAAACAATGGTTCAATTATGTGAGATGAATGCACACATGACAAAGAAGTTTCTCACAAAGCTTCTGTCTGTCTTTTATGGGAAGATGTTTCCTTTTTCACCATAGGCCTCAAAGTGCTCCCAAATACCGCTTTGCAGAATCTACAAAAAGACTCTTTCCAAACTGCCCAATCAAAAGGATAGTTCAATTCTGTGAGATGAATGTACACATCACAAAAAAGTTTCTCAGAAAGCTTCGATTTAGTTTTCATGTGAAGATATTTCCCTTTTCATGAAAAGCCTCAAAGCACTAAAAAATATAACTTTACAGATTCTAGAAGAACAGAGTTTCCAAACTGGTCAATGCAAAAGAATCTTTACCTCTGTGAGATGAATGCACACATTACAAAGCAGCTTACCAGAAAGCTTCTTTCTAGTTTTTAGGTGAAGGTATTAACTTTTTCACCATAGGCCTCCAAGTGCTCTGAAATACCCCTTTGCAGATTCTATGAAAAGATTCTTTCCAAACTGCTCAGTTAAAAGAATTGTTGATCTCCTTGAGATGATTGCACACACCACAAAGAAGTTTCTCAGAAAGCTCCCATCTGATTTTTATGTGAAGATATTTCCTTTTTCACCATAGGCCTCAAAGGGCTCCCAAGTACCCCTTTGCAGATACTACATAAAGACTGTTTGCAAACTGCTCCATCAAATAATGGTTGTCATCTGTTAGGTGAAAGCACACATCACGCAGAACTTTCTCAGAAAGCTCCTGTCTAGCTTTTATGTGAAATTATTTCCTTTTTCACCATAGACTTCAAAGAGCTCAAAAATATCCGTTTGCAGATTCTAAAAGAACAGAGTTTCCAAACTGCTCAATGTAAAGAAAGGTTTGTCTCTGTGACATGAATGCACACCTCACAAAGCAGTTTTTCAGAAAGCTTTTTTCTCCTTGTTAGGTGAAGATAATTCTTTTTCACCATAGGACTCTAAGCGCTCACAAATATCCCTTTGCATATTCTATGAAAAGTTTGTTTCAAAACTGCTCAATAAAAAGAATGCTTCAACTCTGTGAGATGAATGCACACATCACAATGAAGTTTCTCAGAAAGCGTCCAACTGGTTTTTATGTGAAGATGGTTTTTTTTCACCATAGGCCACAAAGTGCTCCAAAATATCCCTTTGCAGATTCTAGAAAAACAGAGTTTCCAAACTGCTCAATGAAAAGAAACATTTACCTCTGTGAGATGAATGCACACATCGCAAAGCAGCTTCTCAGAAAGCTTCCTTCTAGTTTTTTTGTGAAGATGTTTACTTTCTCACCATAGGCCTCAAAACGCTCCCAAGTATCCCTGTGCAGATTCTACATGAAGACTGTTTACAAACTGCTCAATCAAAAGAAAGATTCAACTCTGTGAGATGAATGCACACATCTCAATGATGTTTCCTAGAAAGCTTCTGTCTAGTTTTTATATGAAAATATTTCCTTTTACATCATTGGTCTCAAAGCACTCAAAAATATCCCTTTGCAGATTCTACATGAACAGAGTTTCCAAACTACTCAATGAAAAGAAACATTTACCTCAGTGAGATGAATGTACACATCACAAAGCAGTTTCTCAGAAAGCTTCTTTCTAGTTTTTATGTTAAGATACTTCCTGTTTCACCTTAGGCCTCAGGGCACACCTAAATATCCCTTTGCAGATTCTAGAAGAACAGAGTTTCCAGAGTGCCCCTTGAAGAGAACAGCTTAACTATGTGATATGAATGCACACATCACAAAGCAGTTTCACAGGGAGCTTCTTTTTAGTTTTTATGTGAAGATATTTCCTCTTTCACCACATTCCTCAAAGCACTCCCAAATATCCCTTTGCAGATTCTACAAAAAGATGGTATCAAAACTGCTCAATCAAAAGAATGGTTCACCTCTGTGAGATGAATACACACATCACAAAGATGTTTCCCTGAAAGCTTCTGTCTAGCTTTTATGTGACCATATTACCTTTTTCACCAAAGGCCTCAAAGCTCTCACAAATATCCTTTTGCAGATTCAACAAAAAGACAGTTTCCAAACTGCTCAATCAAAAGAATGGCTCATCTCTGTGAGATGAATGCACACATCACAAAGAAGTTTCTCAGAAGGCTCCTGTGTAGCTTTTATGTGAAATTATTTCCTTTTTCACCATCGACTTCAAAGTGCTCAAAAATATCCCTTTGCAGATTCTACAAGAAGAGAGTTTCCAAACTGCTCAAAGAAAAGAAACGTTTACCTCTGTGAGATGATTGCACACATCACAAAGCAGTTTCTCAGAAAGCTTCTTTCTAGTTGTTAGGTGAAGTTATTTCCTTTTTCGCCATAGGCCTCTAAGCACTCAAAAATATCCCTTTGCATATTCTATGAAGAGATTGTTTCAAAACTGCTCAATAAAAAGAATGCTTCAACTCTGTGAGATGAATGCACACATCACAAAGAAGTTTCTCAGAAAGCTTCCATCTGGTTTTTATGTGAAGGTGTTTCTTTTTTCACCATAGGCCTCAAAGTGCTCCCAAATACCCCTTTGCAGATACTACATAAAGACTGTTTGCAAACTACTCCATCAAAAAAATGGTTGACATCTGTTAGGTGAATGCACACATCTCAAAGAACTTTCTCAGAAAGCTTCTGTCTCGTTTTTCTGTGAAGATATTTCCTTTCTCACCATAGGCCTCAAAGCACTCACAAATATCCCTTTGCAGATTCTAGAAAAACAGAGTTTCCGAACTGCTCAATGAAAAGAAACATTTACTTCTGTAAGAGGAATGTATACATCGCAAAGCAGCTTCTCAGAAAGCTTCTTTCTAGTTTTCTTTTGTGAAGATATTTACTTTCTCACCATAGGCCTCAAAGCGCTCCCAAGTAGCCCTTTGCAGATTCTACATAAAGACTGTTTCCAAACTGCTCAATCAAAAGAAAGATTCACCTCTGTGAGATGAATGCATACATCTCAATGATGTTTCTCAGAAAGCTTCTGTCTAGTTTTTACTTGAAGATATTTCCTTTTTCATCATAGGTCTCAAAGCACTCACAGATATCCCTTTGCAGACACAAGAAGAACAGAGTTTCCAAAATGCCCAATGAAACAAAAACGTTTACCTCTGTGAGATGAAGGCAGCCATCACAAAGCAGATTCTCAGAAAACTTTTTTTCTAGTTTTTTTGTGAAGATATTTCCTTTTTCACAATAGGCCTCAAAGCACTCCCTAATATCCCTTTGCAGATTCTGCAAAAAGACTGTTTCCCATCTGCTCAATCAAAAGAATGGTTCACCTCTGATAGAAGAATGCACACGTCACAAAGCAGTTTCTCAGAAGACTTCTTTCTAGTTTTCATGTGAAGATATTTCCTTTTCCAACATAGGCCACATTGCTCTCTGAAATATCCCTTTGCAGATTCTACAAAATGACTGTTTCTAACCCGCTCAACCAAAAGAATGGTTCACCTCTGTGAGATGAATGCAAACATCACAAAGCAGTTTCTCAGAAAGCTTCTTTCTAATCTTTATGTGAAGATATTTCCTTTTTCACCATAGGTCTCACAGCTCTCTGAAATATCCCTGTGCAGATTTTACAAAAAAGACTGTTTCCAAACTGCTCAATCAAAGAATGGTTCAACTCTGTGAGACAAATGCACGCATCACAAAGGCATGTCTCAGAAAGATTTTTGTAGTTTTCATGTGAAGATATTTCCTTTTTCACCATAGGTCTGAAAGCACTCACAAATATCCCTTTGAAGATTCTGAAAGAACAGAGTTTCCAAACTGCTCAATGAATAGAAAGTTTTACCTCTGTTAGATTAATGCACACATCACAAAGAAGTTTCTCAGAAAGCTTCTCTCTAGTTTTTATGTGAAGTTATTTTCTTTTTCACTGTAGTCCTCAAAGTGCTCCCAAATATCCCTTTCCAGATTCTACAAAAAGACTGTTTCTAACCTGTTCAATCAAAAGAATGATTCAAATCTGTGAGATGAATGCAAACATCACAAAGAAGTTTCTCAGATGGCTTGTGTCTAGTTTTTATGTGAAGATATTTCCTTTTTCACCATAGGCATAAAAGCGCTCCCAAATATCCCTTTGCAGATTTCTTGAAAAGACTGTTTCCAAACTGCTTAATCAAAAGAAGCTTTCACCTCTGTGAGATGAATGAACACATCACAAAAGAGTTTCTCAGAAAACTTCTGTCTAGTTTTTATGTTAAGATATTTCCATTTTCACCACAGGCCTCAAACTGCTCACAAATATTCCTTTGTGGATTCTACAAGAACAGAGTTTCCAAACTGCTCAATGAAAAGAAAAGTTTACCTCTGTGAGATGAATGAGATGAATGCTCACATCACAAAGCAGTTGCTCAGAAAGTTCTTTCTAGTTTTTTTGCCTTTTCCACCATAGGCCTCAAAGTGCTCCTAAATATCTGTTTGCAGATTCTACAAAAAGACAGTTTCCAAACTGGTCAATCAAAAGAATGGTTCAACTCAGTGAGATGACTGCACACATCACAAAGAAGCTCCTCAGAAAACTTCTTTGGAATTTTTATTTGAAGATATTTCCTTTTTCTCCATAGGCCTCATAGCGCTCACAAATATCCCTTTGCAGATTCTAGAAGAACAGAGAATCCAAGAGAATCCAAACTGCTCAATAAAAAGAAACCTTTACCTATATGACGTAAGAACACACATCACAAAGCACTTTCTCAGACAGCTTTTTTCTAGGTTTTAGGTGAACATATTTCATTTTTCACTGTAGGCCTCAAAGTGTTCCCAAATATCCCTTTGCAGATTCTACAAAAAGACTGTATCCAACCTGCTCTATCAAAAGAATGGTTTACATCTCTGAGATGAATGCACACGTCGCAAAGCAGTTTCTCAGAAAGCTTTTGTGCGGTTTTTATGTGAAGATATTTCCTTTTTCACCGTAGGCCTCAATGTGCCCACAACTGTCCCTTTGCAGATTTTAGAAGAACAGAGTTTCTAAACTGCTCAATGAATAGAAATGTCTACCTCTGTGAGATGAATGCTCACGTCACAGAACTGTTTCTCAGAAAGCTTCTTTCTAGTTTTTATGTGAAGGTATTTCCTTTTTCACCATAGGCCTCAATGCACTCCCAAATATCTTTTTGCAGATTCTACAAAAAGACTCTTTGCAGACTGCTCAATCAAAAGAATGATTCAACTCTGTGAGACGAATGCACAGATCCCAAAGGAGTTTCTTGGAAAGCTTCTGTCTAGTTTTTATGTGAAGATATTTCCTTTTTCACCATGGGCTTCAAAGTGCTCATAAATATCCCTTTGCAGGTTTGGAAGAATAGAGTTTCCAAACTGCTCAATGGAAAGAAACGTTTACCTCTGTGAGAGGAATGCACATATCAAAAAGCAGATTCTCAGATAGTTTATTTGTAGTTTATATGTGAAGGCATTTCCTTTTTCATCGTAGGCCTCAAAGCGCTCCAAAAATCCCTTTCCAGATTCTACAAAAAGACTGATTTCAAACTGCTCAATCAAAAGAATGCTTCAAATCGGTGAGGTGAATGCACACATCACAAAGTAGTTTATCAGAAAACTTCTGTCCAGTTTTTATGTGAAGATATTTCCTTTTTCTCCATAGGCCTCAAGTTGCTCACAAATATCCCTTTTCAGATTCCAGAAGAACAGATTTTCCAAACTGCTCAATCAAAAGAATGGTTTTCCTCTGTGAGGTGAATGCACACATCAAAAAGAAGTTTCTCAGAAAGCTTCTGGTTAGTTTTTATGTGAAGATGTTTTCTTTTTCACCATAGGGCTCAAAATGCTCCCAAATAACCCTTTGCAGATTCTAAAAAAATACTGTTTCTAAACTGCCCAATGAAAAGAATGTTTCAACTCTGTGAGATGAAAGAACACATCACAAAGAAGTTTCTCAGAAAGTTTCTGTCTAGTTTTTATGTGAAGGTATTTTCTTTTTCTCCATAGGCCTCAAATGCTCATAAATATCCCTTTGCAGATTCTAGAAGAACAGAATTTCCAAACTGCTCAATGAAAAGAAACGTTTACCTCTGTGAGATTAATGCACACATCACAAAGCACTTTCTCCGAAAGCTTCTTTCTAGTTTTCAGGTGATGATATTGCCTTTTTCACCATAGGTCTCAAAGCACTCCTAAATATCCCTTTGCATATTCTACAAAAAGACTGTTTGAAAAACTGCTCAATCAAGTGAATGGTTCAAATCTGGGAGATGAATGCACACATCACAAAACAGTTTCTGAGAAACTCTCTTTCTAGCTTGTATCAGAAGGTATTTCCTTTCTCAGCATAGGCCCTGATGCACTCCCAAATATCCCTTTGCAGACTCTGGAAGAACAGAGTTTCCAAACTGCTCAATGAAGAGATCCTTTAACTCTGTGAGATGAATGCACACATCATGAAGCAGTCTCTCAGAAAGCTTCTGTCTAGTTTGTATCAAAAGATATTTCCTTTTTCACGATACGCATCAAGATGAATCCATGTATCCCTTTGCAGATTCTTCAAACACTGTGTTTCCAAACTGTTCAATCAGAATAATGGTTTAACTCTGGAGATGAATGCACATATCACAAAGCAGTTTCTAAGAAAGCTCCTTTGTAGTTTTCATGTAAGGATATTTCCTTTTTCACCATAAGCCTCAAAGTGCTCACTCATATCCCTTTGCAGATTCTAGAAAAACAGTGGCTCCAAACTGCTCAATCAAAAGAATGGTTAAACTCTTTGAGTGGAATGCACACATCAGAAAACAGTTTCTCATAATGGTTACTTCGAGTTTTTAGGTGAAGATATTTCCTTTTTCAACTTAGGCCTGAAATTGCTCTGAAATATCCCTTTGTAGATACTTCAAAAATTGTGTTTCCAAAATGCTCCTTCAAAAGAAAGTTTTAACTCTGTGAGATGAATGCACATATCACAATAGTTTCTCAGAAAGCTCCTTTCTAGTATTTATGTGAGGTTATTTCCTTTTTCACCATAAGACTTAAAGGGCTCTGAAATATCCCTTTGCAGATTCTACAAAAACAGAGGCCCCTAGCTGCTCCATCGAAAGAATGCTTCACCTCTGTGAAATGAATGCACACATAACAAAGCAGTCTCTCAGAAAGCTTCTGTCTAGTTTGTATTGGAAGATATTTCCTTTTTCACCACAGGCCTCCATGCAAATCCAAATATCCCTTCACAGATTCTACAAACACTGTGTTTCCAAACTGTTCAGTCAAAAGAATGGTTCAAATCTGTGAGATGAATGCACACATCACAATGCAGTTTCTCAGAAACTCTCTTTCTCGTTTGTATCAGAAGGTATATCCTTTTTCACCATAGGCCTTCATTCCCCCCAAATATCCATTTGCAGATGCTAGAAGAACAGAGTTTCCAAACTCCTCAATGAAAAGTAACGTTTAACTCTGTTGGATGTAGGCACACATTACAAAGCATTCTCTCAGAAAGCTTCTGTCTAGTTTGTGTCAGAAGATATTTCTTTCATCACCATAGGCCTCAAGGCAATTCCATATATCCCTTCACAGATCCTTCAAACACTGTGTTTCCAAACTGCTCCATCGAAAGAATGCTTTAAATCTTTGAGATGAATGCACAGATCACAAAACAGTTTCTAAGAAAGCTCCTTTCTTGTTTTTATGTGAGGATATTTCCTTTTCACCATAAGACTCAAAGGGTTCCAAATATCCCTTTGCAGATTCTGGAAAAACAGTGGTTCCAAACTGCTCAATCAAAAGAATGCTTCCACTCTGTGAGAGCAATACACGCATCACAAAGCAGTCTCTCAGAAGGTTTCTGTCTATTTTTTATTGGAAGATATTTCCCTTTTCACCACAGGCCTCCATGCGACTCCAAATATCCCTTCGCAAATTCTACAAACACTGTGTTTCCAAACTGCTCAATCAAGAGAATTGTTCAACTCTGTGAGATGAATGTGCACATCACAACCAGTTTCTCAGAAACTCTCTTTCCAGTTTGTGTTGGAAGATATTTCCTTTTTCACCATAGGCCTCAATGCACTCCCAGATATCCCTTTGCAGATTCTAGAAGAAGAGAGTTTCCAAACTGCTCAATGAAAAGAAATGTTAAATTCTGTGAAATGAATGCACTCATCGCAAAGTAGTCTCTCAGACAGCTCATGTCTAGTTTGTATCAGAAGATATTTCCTTTGTCAATGAGGGCCTCAAGGTGAATCCAAATATTGCTTCAAAGATTCTTCAAACACTGTGTTTCCAAACTGCTCAATCAGAAGGATGGTTTCGCTCTGTGAGATGAGCACACAGATCACAAAGCAGTTTCTAAGAAAGCTCCTTTCTTGTTTTTATGTGAGGATATTTCCTTTTTCACTATAGGCCTCAAAGCACTCAGTAACATCCCTTTACAGATTCGAAAAGAGCAGAATTTCCAAACTGCTCAGTGAAAAGAAATGTTTAACTCTGTGAGATGAATGCACACATTTCAGAGCATTCTCTCAGAAAGCTTCTGTCTAGCTTGTATCAGAAGATATTTCCTTTTTCACAACAGGCCTCCATGCAAATCCAAATATCCCTTCATAGATTCTAAAAACACTGTGTTTCCAAACTGCCCAATCAAAAGAATGGTTCAACTCTGTGAGATGAATGCACACATCACAGAGCAGTTTCTCAGAAACTCTATTTCTAGTTTGTATCGGGAGATATTTCCTTTTTCACCGTAGGACTCAATTCACTCCCAAATATCCCTTTGCAGATTCCAGAAGAACAGAGTTTCCAAACTGCTCAATGAAAAGAAACGTTTAACTCTGTGAGATGAATGCACACATTTTGGAGAATTCTGTCAGAAAGCTTCTGTCTAGTTTGTATCAGAAGGTATTTCCTTTGTCACCATAGGCCTCAAGGTGAATCCAAATATCCCTTCACAGATTCTACAAAAACTGTGTTTCCAAACTGCTCCATCAAAACTATGGTTTAACACTGTCAGCCAAATGTACAGATCACAAAGCAGCTTCTAAGAAAGCTCCTTTCTAGTTTTTATGGGAGGATATTTTCTTTTTCACCATTGGCCTCAAAGCACTCACAAATATCCCCGTGCAGATTCTAGAAAAACAATGGCTTCAAACTGCTCAATAAAAGGAATGGTTCAACTCTGTTTTAGGAGTGCACACATCACAAAGCAGTTTCTCAGAAAGCTTCTGTCTAGTTTGTATCAGAAGATAGTTTCTTTGTCACCATAGGCCTCAAGGCGAATCCAAATATCCCTTCACTCATTCTACAAAAAGAGTGGTTCCAAAGTACTCAATCCAAAGAATGGTTCAGCTCTGTGAGATGAATGCACACATTACAAAGCAGTTTGTCAGAAAGCTTCTGTCCAGTTTGTATCAGCAGATATTTCCTTTTCCAATACAGGACTCCATGTGAATCCAAATATCCCTTCGCAGATTCCACAAACACTGTGTTTGCAAACTGCTCAATCAAAAGAATGGTTAAAATCTGTGAGATGAATGCACACATCACAGTTTCCAAACTGCTCAATGAAAAGAAACATTTAACTGTGTGAGATGAATGCACACATCACAAAGCAGTCTCTAAGAAAGCTTCTGTCTAGTTTGTATCAGAAGATATTTCCTCTGTCACCATAGGCCTCAAGGTTAATCCAAATATCCCTTTGCAGATTCTACAAACACTGTGTTTCCAAACTGCTCAATCAAAAAAAAAATGGTTTAACTCCATGAGATGAATGCACTGATCACAAAGCAGTTTCTAAGAAAGCTCCTTTCTAGTTTTTATGTGAGGATATTTCCTTTTTCACCATAGGCCTCAAAGGGCTCACAAATATCCCTTTGTAGATTCTAGAAAACCAGTGGTTCCAAACTGCTCAATCAAAGGAATGGTTGAACTCTGTGAGAGGAATGAACACATCACAAAGCAGTTTCTCAGAAACCTTCTTCCTAGTTTTTATGTGAAGATATTTCCTTTTTCACCATAGGCTTCAAAGTGCTCCCAAATATCCTTTTGCAGATTCCAGAAAAACAGAGTTTCCTAACTGCTCAATATAAAGAAACGTTTAACTCCTTGAGATGAATGCACACACCACAAAGCAGTTTCTAAGAAACCTTCTCCCTAGTTTGCATCTGTGGATATTTCCTTTTTCACCATAAGCCTCAAAGCACTCCAAGATATAAACTACAAAGATTCCACAAAAACTGTGTTTCCAAACTGTTCAATGGAAAGAATGGTTTCACTCTATGAGATGAATGCACACATCACAAAGCAGTTTGCCAGAAACCTTCTTTCTAGTTTGCATCGGAAGATCTTTCCTTTTTCATTATAGACCTCATTGTAATCCTAAATATACCTTCACACATTCTAACAAAACTGTGTTTCCAAACAACTCAATGAAAAGAAAGGCTTAACTTTATGAGATGAATGCACATATCAAAAAGCAATTTCTCATAAAGCTTCTTTCTAGTTTTTATGTGAAGATATTTCCTTTTTCACCATAGGCCTCAATATGCTCCTAAATATCCCTTTGCAAATTCTAGAAAAACAGAGTTTCCAAACTGCACAATGCAAAGAAAGTCTTAATTCTGTGAGATGAATGCACACATTGCAAAGCAGTATATCAGAAACCTTCTCTCTAGGTTGTATCAGAAGATATTTCCTTTTTCACCATAGGCCTCAAAGCACTCTGAAATATAACCTTCACAGATTGGACAAAACTCTGTTTCCAAACTGCTCAATCCAAAGAACAGTTTCACTCTGTGAGATGAATGCACACATCACAAAGGAGTTTCTCATAAATTTTGCTTCTAGTTTGCATCAGCAGACATTTCCTTTTCCCCCGTAGGCCTCAAGGCACTCCCAAATTTCCCTTTGCAGATTCTAGGCAAACAGAATTTCCAAACTGCTCAATGCAAAAAAACATTTACATCTGTGAGATGAATGTACACATCACAAAGCAGTATATCAGAAACCTTCTCTCTAGTTTGTATCTGAAGATATTTCCTTTTTCACCCTAGGCATAACAGCACTCCAAATATAACCTTCACAGAATCTGCAAAAACTGTGCTCCAAGCTGCTCAATCAAAAGAATGGTTTCACTCTGTGAGATGAATGCACTCATCCGAAAGCAGTTTCTCAGAAACTTTCTTTCTAGTTTGTATCAGAAGATATTTCCCTTCTCACCATAGGGCTCAATGTACTCTGAAATATCCCTTGGAAGATTCTGCCAAAACTCTGTTTCCAAACAGCTCAATGAAAAAAAAAGGTTTAACTTTGTGAGATGAATGCCCGTATCACAAAGCAGTTTCTCAGAAAGCTTCTTTCTAGATTTTACGTGAAGATTTTTTTTTCACTATAGGCCTCAATGCGCTCCCAAGTATACCTTTGCAGATTCTAGAAAAACAGAGTTTCAAAACTGCTCAATGAAAAGAAAAACTTAACTCACTGAGATGAATGCATACATCACAAAGCAGTATTATCAGAATCCTTCTCTCTAGTTTGTATCTGAAGATATTTCCTTTTTCACCATAGGTTTCAATGTGCTCCCAAATATAACCTAAACAAATTCTGGGAAATCTGTGTTTCCCAACTGCTCAATCAAAGAATGGTTTCACTCTGTGAGATGAATGCACACATCACAAAGCAGTTTCCAGGAAACTTTCTTTCTAGTTTGTATTGGAAGATATTTCTATTTTCACCATAGGCCTCCATGTACTCCGAAATATCCCTTCACAGATTCTACCAAAACTGTATTTCCAAACAGTTCCATGAAAAAACAGATTAACTTTATGAGACAAATGCATGTATCAAAAAGCAGTTTCTCAGAAAGCGTCTTTCTAGTTTTTACGTGAAGATATTTCCTTTTTCACCACAGTCCTCAAAGTGCTACAAAATATCCCTTTGCAGATTCCAGGCAAACAGATTTTCCAAACTGCTCAGTGCAAAGAAAAGTTTATGTCTGTGAGATGCATGCACACATCACAAAGCAGTATTTAAGAAACCTTCTCTCTAGTTTGTATCTGAAGATATTTCCTTTTTCACCCTAGGCATAAAAGCACTCCAAATATAACCTTCACAGTATCTGCAAAAACTGTGCTCCAAACTGCTCAATCAAAAGAATAGTTTCACTCAGTGAGATGAATGCACACACCACAAAGAAGTTTCTCAGAAAGCTTCTGTCTAGTTTTTATGTGAAGATATTTCTTTTTCCAACATAGGCCTCAAAGTGCTCAAAAATATCCCTTTGCAGATTCTAGAAAAGCAGTGGTTCCAAACGACTCCATCAAAAGAATCATTCAACTCTGTGAGAGGAATGCAGAAGACACAAAGAGGTTTCACACAAAGCTTCCCTTGAGTTTTTTGGTGAAGATATTTCGTTTTTCAACATAGGCCTTAAAGCTCTCCCAAATAATCCTTTGCAGATTCTACAAAAATGGTGTTTCCAAAATGCTTAATCAAAAGAAAGTCTTAATTCTGTGAGACGAATGCACATATCACAAAGCAGTTTCTCAGAAAGTTCCTTTCTAGTTTTATGAGAGGATATTTCTTTTTCACTATAAGACACAAAGGGCTCTGAAATATCCCTTTGCTGATTCTACAAAAACAGCGGTTCCTGCTCCTGAATGACTACTGGGTACATAATGAAATGAAGGCAGAAATAAAGATGTTCTCTGAAACCAATGAGAACAAAGACACAACATACCAGAATCTCTGGGACACATTCAAAGCAGCGTGTAGAGGGAAATTTATAGCACTAAAGGCCCACAAGAGAAAGCAGGAAAGATCTAAAATTGACACCATAACTTCACAATTAAAAGAACTAGAAAAGCAAGAGCAAACATTCAAAAGCTAGCAGAAAGCAAGGAATACCTAAGATCAGAGCAGAACTGAAGGAAATAGAGACACAAAAAACCCTTCAAAAAATCAATGAATCCAGGAGCTGGTTTTTGAAAAGATCAACAAAATTGATAGACCACTAGCAAGACTAACAAAGAAGAAAAGAGAGAAGAATAAAATAGATGCAATAAAAAATGATAAAAGGGATATCACCAGTGATCCCACAGAAATACAAACTACCATCAGAGAATACTACAAACACCTCTATGCATTTTCTAACTAGAAAATCTAGAAGACATGGATAAATTCCTCAACACTTACATCCTCCCAAGACTAAACCAGGAAGAAGTTGAATCTCTGAATAGACCAATAACAGGCTCCGAAATTGTGGCAATAATCAATAGCTTACCAACCAAAAAAGTCCAGGACCAGATGGATTCACAGCCGAATTCTACCAGAGGTACAAGGAGGAACTGGTACCATTCCTTCTGAAACTATTCCAATCAATAGAAAAAGAGGGAATCCTCTGTAACTCATTTTATGAGGCCAGCATCATCCTGATACCAAAGCCTGGCAGAGACCTAACCAAAAAAGAGAATTTTACACCAATATCCTTGATGAACATTGATGCAAAAATCCTCAATAAAATACTGGCAAACTGAATCAAGCAGCACATCAAAAAGCTTATACAACATGATTGAGTGGGCTTCATCCCTGGGATGCAAGGCTGGTTCAACATATGGAAATCAATAAAAGTAATCCAGCATATAAACAGAACCAAAGACAAAAACCACATGATTATCTCAATAGATGCAGAAAAGGCCTTTGACAAAATTCAACAATGCTTCATGCTAAAACCTCTCAATAAATTAGGTATTGATGGGACGTATTTGAAAATAATAAGAGCTATCTATGACAAAGCCACAACCAATATCACACTGAATGGGCGAAAACTGGAAGCATTCCCTTTGAATACTGGCACAAGACAGGGATGCCCTCTCTCACCCCTCCTATTCAACACAGTGTTGGAATTTCTGGCCAGGGCAATCAGGCAGGAGAAGGAAATAAAGGGTATCCAATTAGGAAAAGAGGAAGTTAAATTATCCCTGTTTGCTGATGACATGATTGTATATCTAGAAAACCCTGTTTTCTGAGCCCAAAATCTCCTTAAGCTGATAAGCAACTTCAACAAAGTCTCAGGATACAAAATCAATGTACAAAAATCACAAGCATTCTTATACACTGAAAACAGACAGAGAGGTGAATCATGAGTGAACTCCCATTCACAATTGCTTCAAAGGGAATAAAATGCCTAGGAATCCAACTTACAAGGGATGTCAAGGACCTCTTCAAGGAGAACTACAAACCACTGCTCAATGAAATAAAACAGGATACAAACAAATGGAAGAACATCCCATGCTCATGGGTTGGAAGAATCAATATCATGAAAATGGCCACACTGCGCAAGGTAATTTATAGATTCAATGCCATCCCCATCAAGCTACCAATGACTTTCTTCACAGAATTGGAAAAAAATCTACTTTAAAGTTCATATGGAACCAAAAAAGAGCCTACATTGCCAAGTCAATCCTAAACCAAAAGAATAAATCTGGAGGCATCACCCTACCTGACTTCAAACTATACTACAAGGCTACAGTAACCAAAACAGCATGGTACTGGTACCACAACAGAGACATAGATCAATGGAACAGAATAGAGCCCTCAGAAATGATGCCGCATATCTACAACCATCAGATCTTTGACAAACCTGACAAAAACAAGCAATGGGGAAAGGATTTCCTATTTAATAAATATTGCAGGGAAAACTGGCTAGCCATATGTAGAGAGCTGAAACTGGATCCCATTCTTACAACTCTTACAAAAATTAATTCAAGATGGATTAAAGACTTAAATGTTAGACCTAAAACCATAAAAACCCTAGAAGAAAACCTAGGCAATACCATTCAGGACATAGGCATGGGCAAGGACTTAATATCTAAAACACCAAAAGCAATGGCAACAAAAGCCAAAATTGACAAATGGGATCTAATTAAACTAAAGAGTTTCTGAAAAGCAAAAGAAACCACCATCGGATTGAACAGGCAACCTACAGAATGGGAGAAAATTTTCGCAAGCTACTCATCTGACAAAGGGCTAATATCCATAATCTACAATGAACTCAAACAAATTTACAAGAAAAAACAACCCCATCAAAAAGTGGGCAAGGGATATGAACAGACAATTCTCAAAAGAAGACATTTATGCAGCCAAAAAACACATGAAAGAAAAGTTCATTATCACTGGCCATCAGAGAAATGCAAATCAAAACCACAACGAGATACCATTGCACACCAGTTAGAATGGCGATCATTAAAAAGTCAGGGAACAAAAGGTGCTGGAGAGGATGTGGAGAAACAGGAACGCTTTTACACTGTTGGTAGGACGTAAACTAGTTCAACCATTGTGGAAGTCAGTGTGGTGATTCCTCAGGAATCTAGAACTAGAAATACCATTTGACCCAGCCATCCCACTACTGGGTATATACCCAAAGGATTATAAATCATGCTGCTATAAAGACACATGCACACGTATGTTTATTGCGGCACTATTCCCAATAGCAAAGACTTGGAACTAACACAAATGTCCATCAATGATAGACTGGATTAAGAAAATGTGGCACATATACACCATAGAATACCATGCAGCCATAAAAAATGATGAGTTCATGTCCTTTGTAGGGACATGGATGCAGCGGGAAACCATCATTCTCAGCAAACTATCACAAGGACATAAAACCAAATACTGCATGGTGGGAATTAAACAATGGGAAAACATGGACACAGGAAGGGGAATATCACACACCAGGGACTGTTGTGGCGTGGGGAAATGGGGGAGGGATAACATTAGGACATATACCTACCACTAATGACTAGTTAATGGATGCAGCAAACCAACATGGCACATGTATACATATGTAAAAAACCTGCACGTTGTGCACAAGTACCCTAAAACTCAAAGTATTATAATAATAAAAAAAGAAAGCTTCTGTCTAGTTTTTATGTGAAGACATTTCCTTTTTCACCATAGGCCTCAAAGTGCTCACAAATATCCCTTTGCAGATTCTACAAGAACAGAGTTTCCAATCTGCTCAATGAAAAGAAATGTTTACCTCTGTGAGACGAAGGCATACATCAAAAAGGACTTCCTCAGAAACCTTCTGTCTAGTTTTTATGTGAAGATATTTCCTTTTTCACCATAGGCTTTAAAGGGATCACAAATATCCCTTTGCAGATTCTGCAAAAAGGCTGTTTCCAAACTGCTCAATCAAAAGAAAGGTTCAATTCTGTGAGATGAATGCACACATCACAAAGAAGTTTCTCAGAAAGCTCCTGTCTAGTTTTTATGTGAAGATATTTACTTTTTCAACATAAGCCTCAAAGCGCTGACAAATATCACTTTGCAGATTCTACAAGAACAGAGTTTCCAATTTGCTCAATGAAAAGAATCTTTAACCTCTGTGAGATGAATGCACATATCACAAGGCAGTTTCTCAGAAAATTTCTGTCTAGTTTTTATGTGAAGATATTTCCTTTTCACAATAGGCCTCAAAGGGCTCACAAATATCCCTTTGCAGATTCTACAAGAAGATAGTTTCCAAACTGCTCAATCAAAAGAAAGGTTCAAGTCTGTGAGATGAATGCACACATCACAAAGAAGTTTCTCAGAAAGCTTCTGTTTAGTTTTTATGTGAAGATATTTCCTTTTTCACCATAGGCCTCAAACTGCTCACAAATATTACCTTTGCAGATTCTACAAGAACAGAGTTTCCAATATCCTCAATGAAAAGAAATGTTTACCTCTGTGGGATGAATGTGCACATCAAAAAGCAATTTACAGAAACCTTCTGTCTAGTTTTTATGTGTAGATATTTCCTTTTTCATCATAGGCCTCAAAGTGCTCACAAATATCCCTTTGCAGATTCTACAAAAAGCGTGTTTCCAAACTGCTGAATTAAAAGAAAAGTTTAACTCTGTGAGGTGAATGCACAAATCACAAAACGGTTTCTCAGGTAGGTTCGTTGTACTTTTTATCCTTGGATATTCACTTTTTTGCCAGTGGCCTCAATGAAGTGTCAAATGTCCTTTCTCAGAAAATAGAAAAACAGTGTTTGCAAACTGCTGAATGAAAAGAAAGGTTTAACTCTGTGAGATGAATGAACATATCACTAATAGGTGTCTCAAATGACTTCCTTTTAGTTTTTATGCTTGGATAGTCACTATTTTATCATTGGCCTGAATGACCTCCCAAATGTCCATTCGCACAATGGACTAAAACAGTGACTCCAAACTGCAGAACCCAAAGAAAGGTTTAGCTCAGTGAAATGAATGCACACATCAGAAAGCAGTATCTCAGAAATCTTCATTCTAATTTTTAATAGAATATGTTTCCTTTTTCACCATAGGCCTCAATGTGCTCTGAAATATCCCTTCACAGCTTCTAAGAAAACAGTGTTTCCAAACTGCTGAATGGAAAAAACGGTTTAACTCTGTGAGTTGAATGCACACATCACAAGTCTGTTTCTCAGATAGCTTCTTTCTAGTTTTTATCCTGGGATATTTGCTTTTTCACCATTGGCATCAATGAGCTCCCAAATGTTCATTCGCAGAATGGACATAAACAGTGTTTCCAAACTGCTGAGTCCAAAGAAAGGTTTATCTCTGTGAGACAAATGCACACATCAGAAAGCATTTTCTCAGAAAGCTTCTTTCTAGTTTTCATCTGAAAATATATTCTTTTTCAAAATAGGCCTCAATGTGCTCCCAAATATCCCTTTGCAGATTCTATGAAAACCGTGTTTTCAAACTGCTGAATTAAAAGAAAATTTAGCTCTGTGAAATCAATGCACACATCACAAAGTGTTTTCTCAGATGTGTGCCTTCTACTTTTTATCCTGAGACATTCACTTTTTGGCCCTTGGCCTCAATGAACTCCAAAATGTCCATTTGTGGAATGGACAAAAACTGTGTTTCCAAACTGCTGAATAAAAAGTGTATCTGGAGATGTATTTTTTTTTTTTTTTTTTTTTTTTTTTTTTTTTTTTTTTTTTTGTTTCTGTGAGATGAATACACACATCAAAAATCTGTTTCTCACGTAGCTTCCTTCTAGTTTTTATGCTGGGATATTCACTTTTTCACAATTGGCCTCAATGAGCTACCAAATGTCCACTTGCAGAATGGATAAAAACAGTGTTTCCAAACTGCTGAATCCAAAGAAAGTTTTAACTCTTTTAGACAAAAGCACACATCAAAAAGCAGTTTCTCAGAAACCTTCTTTCTGGTTTTTATCTGAAGATATTTTCTTTTTCACCAAAGGCCTCAATGCACTCCCAAAAATCCCATCTCAGATTCTATGAAAACTGTGTTTCCAAACTGCAGAATGAAAGAAAGTTTTAACTCTGCACCATGAATGTACACATCACAAAGCAGTTTCTCAGATTAGTGCCTTCTGGTTTTTATCTGCAGATATTCATTTTTTCACAAATGGCCTCGAGGGGCTCCCTAAAGTCCATTGGCAGAATGGACAACAACTGTGTTTCCAAACTTCTGAAGGAAAAAATTTTATTTCCTTTTTCACCATAGGCTTCAATGCATTCCATATATCCCTTTCCAGATTATGAAAAAAAGGTGTTTCTAAGCTGCTGAATGAAAAGGAAGGTTTAACTCTGTGAGATGAATGCACTCATCACAAAGCAGTTTCTCAGATTGCTTCCTTATAATTTTTATCCTCGGATATTCACTTTTTCGCCATTGGCCTCAATGAGCTCCCAAATGTCCATTCACTGAATGGATAAAAACAGTGTTTCCAAACTGCTGAATCCAAAGAAAAGTTTATCTCAGTGAGATGAATGAACACACCACAGAGCAGTTTCTCAGAAAGCTTCTTTCTAATTTTTGTTAGAAGACAATTCATTTCTCACCATAGGCCTCAATTCACATCAAAATACCCCTTCACAGATTCTACAAACACTGTGTTTCCAAATTGTTGAATGAAAAGAAAGTTTTCTTTCTTTTCTCTGTGAGGTAAATTCACACATCACAAAGTGGTTTCTCAGATATCTTCCTTCCAGTTTTTATACAGGGATATTCCCTTTTCCACCAATAGCCTCAATGAGCTCCAAAATGTACATTTGCAGAGCAGACAAAAACATTGTTTCTGAACTGCTTAGTCAAAAGAAAGGTTTAATTAGATGATGTGAATGTACACATCACAAAGAAGATTCTAATAAAGCTCCATTCTAGTTTGTATCTGAAGATATTTCCTTTTTCACCATAGGCCTCAAAGCCGTACAAAATCTCCGTTCGCAGTTTCTACAAAAGCGGTGCTTCCAAACTGCTTAATGAAAAGAATGATTTAACTCTGTGTGATGAATGCACACATCACAAAGTGGTTTCTCTGAAAGCTTCCTTCTCGTTTTTATTCTGGGACTCTCTTATTCTAAATTGGCCTCAATGAGTTCTCAAAAGTCCATCCACAGAATGGACAAAAGCAGTGCTTCCAAAATTCTGCAGGAAAAGAAAGTTTTAACTCTGTGTGATGAATGCAGTCATCACAAGCAATTTCTCAGAAGATTCTCTCCAGTTTTTAACTGAAGATATTGGCTCAATATGATACCAAATATCCCTTCACAGATTCTATGAAAACAGTGTTTCCAAAAATGCTGAATGAAAGAAAGTTTAAACTCTAAGAGATGAATGCACACATCCAAAGTGGTTTCTCAGATAGCTTCCTTCTAGTTTTTATCCTGAGATACTCACTTTTTCACCATTGGCCTCAGGGAGATCCGAAATGTCCATTCACACTGTGGAAAAAAACAGTGTTTCCAAACTGATGAAACCAAAGTATGGTTTAACTCTGTGAGATGAACGTGCGTATCACAAAGCCGGTTCTCAGAAAGCTTCTTTATAGTTTTAACCTGAAGATATTTCATTTTTCACCATAGGCCTCAATGTGCTGCAAAATATCCCTTCACATATTCTTCAGACAGTGTTTCCAAACTGCTGAATGAAAATAAATATTTAACTCTGCAAGAAGAACACACACATCAAAAAGCATTTTGTCAGATATCTTCCTTCCAGTTTTTATCCCTCTATATTTGCTTTTTTGGAATTGGCCTCAATGAGCTCCCTATTGTCCATTGGAAAAATGAACAAAAACAGTGTTTCCAAACTGCTGAATCCAAAGAAAATTTTGTCTCTGTGAGATGAATGCACACATCACAAAGCAGTTTTTCAGAAATCTTCCTACTAGTTTTTATCTGAAGTTATTTCCTTTTTCACCATAGGCCTCAATGTGCTTCCAAATATACCTTCGATGATTCTACCAAAACAGTGATTCCAAAATGCTGAAGAAAAATAAAAGTTTAATTCCACTACATGAATGCACATGTCACAAAGCAGTTTCCCAGGTAGCTTCCTTCCAGTTTTAATCCTTGAATATTCACTTTTTGGCCATTGGTCTCAAAGTGCTCCAAAATGTCCATTTGCAGCATGGACAAAAACAGGGTTTCCAAACTGCTGAATCCAAAGAAAGGTTAAACTCTGTGAGATGAATGCACACAGCACAAAGCAGTTTCTCAGAAAGCTTCTTTCTAGTTTTTCTGTGAAGCTATTTCCTTTTTCACTGTAGGACTCAATGTGCTCCCAAATATCCCTTTGCAGATTCTACAAAAACAGTATTTTCAAATTGCTGAATGAAAAAAAAAAGTTTAAATCTGCAAGATGAATGCACAGATCTCAAAGTGGTTTCTCAGATAGCTTCCTTATAATTTTATACTTGGATATTCACTTTTTGCCATTGGCCTCAATAAGCTCCAAAATGTCAATACTCAGATTCTACAAAAACAGCGTTTCCAAACTGCTGAATGAAAATAGAAGTATAGCATTATGGGGTGGAGCCAAGATGGCTGAATAGGAACAGCTCTGGTCTACAGCTCCCAGCCTGAGCGACACAGAAGACAGGTCATTTCTGCATTTCTGTTTGAGGTACCGGTTTCATCTCACTAGGGAGTGCCAAACAGTGGGTGCAGGACAGTCGGTGAAGCGCACCGTGCGCGAGCCGAAGCAGGGTGAGGCACTGCCTCACTAGGGAAGCGCAAGGGGTTCAGGGAGTTCCCTTTCCTAGTCAAAGAAAGGGGTAACAGACGGCACCTGGATAATCGGGTCAGTCCCACCCTCATACTGCGCTTTCCCAACGGGCCTGGAAAATGGCACACTAGGAGATGGTGTCCCACACCTGGCTCAGAGGGTCCTATGTCCACGGAGTCTCGCTGATTGCTAGCACAGCAGTCTGAGATCAAGCTGCAAGGCGGCAGCGAGGCTGGGGGAGGGGCGCCTGCCATTGCCCAGGCTTGCTTAGGTAAACAAAGCAGCCAGGAAGCTCGAACTGGGTGGAGCCCACCACAGCTCAAGGAGGCCTGCTTGCCTCTGTAGGCTCCACCTCTGGGGGCAGGACACAGACAAACAAAAAGTCAGCAGGAAATTCCAGAGACTTAAATGTCCCTGTCGGACTGACAGATTTGAAGAGAGTAGTGGTTCTCCCAACACACAGCTGGAGATCTGAGAATGGACAGACTGCCTCCTAAAGTGGGTCCCTCACCCCTGAGCAGCCTAACTGGGAGGCACCCCCCCAGTAGGGACAGACTGACACCTCACTCGGCCGGGTACTCCTCTGAGACAAAACTTCCACAGGAACTATCAGACAGCTGAATTTGTGGTCTCACGAAAATCCACTGTTCTGCAGCCACCGCTGCTGACACCCAGCCAAACAGGGTCTGGAGTGGACCTCTAATAAGCTCCAACAGACCTGCAGCTGAGGGTCCTGTCTGGTAGAAGGAAAACTAACAAACAGAAAGGACATCCACACCAAAAACCCATCTGTACATCACCATCATCAAAGACCAAAAGTAGATAAAAACGCAAAGATGGGGAAAAAACAGAGCAGAAAAACTGGAAACTCTAAAAAGCAGAGCACCTCTCCTCCTCCAAAGGAACGCAGTTCCTCACCAGCAATGGAACAAAGCTGGATGGAGGGTGACTTTGACGAGCTGAGAGAAAAGGCGTCAGACGATCAAACTACTCTGAGCTACGGGAGAAAATTCAAAACAATAGCAAAGAAGTTAAAAACTTTGAAAAAAAATTAGAAGAATGGATAACTAGAATAACCAATGGAGAGAAGGGCTTAAAGGAGATGATGGAGCTGAAAGCCAAGTTTCGAGAACTACGTGAAGATTGCAGAAGCCTCAGTAGCAGATGCGATCAACTGGAAGAAAGGGTATCGCTGATGGAAGATGAAATGAATGAAATAAAGTGAGAAGGGAAGTCTAGAGAAAAAAGAATAAAAAGAAATGAACAAAGCCTCCAAGAAATTTGGGACTATGTGAAAAGACCAAACCTACGTCTGATTGGTGTACCTGAAAATGATGGGGAGAATGGAACCAAGTTGGAAAACACTCTGCAAGATATTATCCAGGAGAACTTCGCCAATCTAGCAAGGCAGGCCAACATTCAGATTCAGGAAATACAGAGAATGCCACAAAGATACTCCTCGAGAAGGGCAACTCCACGACACATAATTGTCAGATTCACCAAAGTTGAAATGAAGGAAAAAATGTTAAGGGCAGCCAGAGAGAAAGGTCGGATTACCCACAAAGGGAAGCCCATCAGACTAACAGCTGATCTCTCGGCAGAAACTCTACAAGCCAGAAGAGAGTGGGGGCCGATATTCAACATTTTTAAAGAAAAGAATTTTCAACCCAGAATTTCCTATCCAGCCAAACTAAGCTTCATAAGTGAAGGAGAAATAAAATACTTCACAGACAAGCAAACGCTGAGTGATTTTGTCACCACCAGGCCTGCCCTAAAAGAGCTCCTGAAGGAAGCACTAAACATGGAAAGGAACAACCAGTACCAGCCACTGCAAAAACATGCCAAATTGTAAAGACCATCGAGGCTAGGAGGAAACTGCATCAACTAACGAGCAAAATAACCAACTAACATCATAATGACAGGATCAGATTCACACATAACAATATTAACGTTAAATGTAAATGGGCTAAATGCTCCAATTAAAAGACACAGACTGGCAAACTGGATAAGGAGTCAGGACCCATCAGTGTGCTGTATTCAGGAAACCCATCTCACGTGCAGAGACACACATAGACTCAAAATAAAGGGATGGAGGAAGATCTAACAAGCAAATGGAAAACAAAAAAAGGCAGGGGTTGCAATCCTAGTCTCTGATAAAATAGACTTTAAACCAACAAAGATCAAAAGAGACAAAGAAGGCCATTACATGATGGTCAAGGGATCAATTCAACAAGAAGAGCTAACTATCCTAAATATATATGCACCCAACACAGGAGCACCCAGATTCATAAAGCAAGTCCTGAGTGACCTACAAAGGGACTTAAACTCCCACACAATAACAATGGGAGATTTTAACACCCCACTGTCAACATTAGACAGATCATCGAGACAGAAAGTTAACAAGGATATCCAGGAATTGAACTCAGCTCTAAACAAAGTGGACCTAATAGACATCTACAGAACTCTCCACCCCAAATCAACAGAATATACATTTTTTTCAGCACCACACCACACCTATTCGAAAATTGACCACATAGTTGGAAGTAAAGCTCTCCTCAGCAAATGTAAAAGAACAGAAATTATAACAAACTGTCTCTCAGACCACAGTGCAATCAAACTAGAACTCAGGATTAAAAAACTCACTCAAAACCGCTCAACTACATGGAAACTGAACAACCTGCTCCTGAATGACTATTGGGTACATAATGAAATGAAGGCAGAAATAAAGATGTTCTTTGAAACCAATGAGAACAAAGACACAACATACCAGAATCTCTGGGACACATTCAAAGCAGTGTGTAGAGGGAAATTTATAGCACTAAATGCCCACAGGAGAAAGCAGGAAAGATCCAAAATTGACACCCTAACATCACAATTAAAAGAACTGGAAAAGCAAGAGCAAACACATTCAAAAGCTAGCAGAAGGCTAGAAATAACTAAAATCCGAGCAGAACTGAAGGAAATAGAGACACAAAAAACCCTTCAAAAAATTAATGAATCCAGGAGCTGTTTTTTTGAGAAGATAAGCAAAATTGATAGACCACTAGCAAGACTAATAAAGAAGAAAAGAGAGAAGAATCAAATAGATGCAATAAAAAATGAAAAAGGCGATATCACCAACGATCCCACAGAAATACAATCTACCATCAGAGAATACTACAAACACCTCTATGCAAATAAACTAGAAAATCTAGAAGAAATGGATAAATTCCTCGACAAATACACCCTCCCAAGACTAAACCAGGAAGAAGTGGAATCTCTGAATAGACCAATAACAGGTTCTGAAATTGTGGCAATAATCAATAGCTTACCAACCAAAAAGAGTCCAGGACCTGATGGATTCACAGCTGAATTCTACCAGAGGTACAAGGAGGAACTGGTACCATTCCTTCTGAAACTATTCCAATCGATAGAAAAAGAGGGAATCCTCCCTCACACATTTTATGAAGCCAGCATCATCCTGATACCAAAGCCAGGCAGAGACACAACCAAAAAAGAGAATTTTAGACCAATATCCTTGATGAACATTGATGCAAAAATCCTCAATAAAATACTGGGAAACAGAATCCAGCAGCACATCAAAAAGCTTATCCACCATGATCAAGTGGGCTTCATCCCTGGGATGCAAGGCTGGTTCAACATACGCAAATCAATAAATGTAATCCAGCATATAAACAGAACCAAAGACAAAAACCACATGATTATCTCAATAGATGCAGAAAAGGCCCTTGATAAAATTCAACAACGCTTCATGCTAAAAACTCTCAATAAATTAGGTATTGATGGGACGTATCTCAAAATAATAAGAGCTATCTACGACAAACCCACAGCCAATATCATAGTGGATGGGCAAAAACTGGAAGCATTCCCTCTGATAACTGGCACAAGACAGGGATGCCCTCTCTCACCGCTCCTATTCAACATAGTGCTGGAAGTTCTGGCCAGAGCAATCAGGCAGGAGAAGGAAATAAAGGGTATTCAATTAGGAAAAGAGGAAGTCAAACTGTCCCTGTTTGCAGATGACATGATTGTATATCTAGAAAATCCCATTGTCTCAGCCCAAAATCTCCTTAAGCTGATTAGCAACTTCAGCAAAGTCTCAGGATACAAAATCAATGTACAAAAATCACAAGCATTCTTGTACACCAATCACAGACAAACAGAGAGCAAAATCATGAGTGAACTCCCATTCACAATTGCTTCAAAGAGAATAAAATACCTAGGAATCCAACTTACAAGGGATGTGAAGGACCTCTTCAAGGAGAACTACAAACCACTGCTCAATGAAACAAGAGGATACAAACAAATGGAAGAACATTCCATGCTCATGGGTTGGAAGAATCAATATCGTGAAAATGGCCATACTGCCCAAAGTAATTTATAGATTCAATGCCATCCCCATCAAGCTACCAATGACTTTCTTCACAGAATTGGAAAAAACTACTTTAAAGTTCATATGGAACCAAAAAAGAGCCCGCATCGCCAAGTCAATCCTAAGCCAAAAGAACAAAGCTGGAGGCATCACGCTACCTGACTTCAAACTATACTACAAGGCTACAGTAACCAAAACAGCATGGTACTGGTACCACAACAGAGACATAGATCAATGGAACAGAACAGAGCCCTCAGAAATGATGCCACATATCTACAACTATCTGATCTTTGACAAACCTGACAAAAACAAGAAATGAGGAAAGGATTCCCTATTTAATAAATGGTGCTGGGAAAACTGGCTAGCCATATGTAGAAAGCTGAAACTGGATCCCTTCCTTACACCTTATACAAAAATTAATTCAAAATGGATTAAAGACTTAAATGTTAGACCTAAAACCATTAAAATCCTACAAGAAAACCTAGGCAATACCATTCAGGACATAGGCATGGGCAAGGACTTCATGTCTGAAACACCAAAAGCAATGGCAACAAAAGCCAAAATTGACAAATGGGATCTAATTAAACTAAAGAGCTTCTGCACAGCAAAAGAAACTACCATCAGAGTGAACAGGCAACCTACAGAATGGGAGAAAATTTTTGCAACCTACTCATCTGACAAAGGGCTAATATCCAGAATCTACAATGAACTCAAACAAATTTACAAGAAAAAACAAACAACCCCATCAAAAGTTGGGCAAAGGACATGAACAGACACTTCTCAAAAGAAGACATTTATGCAGCCAAAAAACACATGAAGAAATGCTCATCATCACTGGCCATCAGAGAAATGCAAATCAAAACCACAGTGAGATACCATCTCACACCAGTTAGAATGGCCATCATTAAAACAACAGGAAACAACAGGTGCTGGAGAGGATGTGGAGAAATAGGAACACTTTTACACCGTTGGTGGGACTGTAAATTAGTTCAACCATTGTGGAAGTCAGTGTGGCGATTCCTCAGGGATCTAGAACTAGAAATACCATTTGACCCAGCCATCCCATTACTGGGTATATACCCAAAGGACTATAAATCATGCTGCTATAAAGACACATGCACACGTATGTTTATTGCGGCACTATTCACAATAGCAAAGAGTTGGAACCAACCCAAATGTCCAACAACGATAGACTGGATTAAGAAAATGTGGCACATATACACCATGGAATACTATGCAGCCATAAAAAATGATGAGTTCGTGTCCTTTGTAGGGACATGGATGAAACTGGAAAACATCATTCTCAGTAAACTATCGCAAGGACAAAAAACCAAACACTGCATGTTCTCACTCATAGGTGGGAATTGAACAATGAGAACTCATGGACACAGGAAGGGGAACATCACATTCCAGGGACTGTTGTGGGGTGGGGGGACGGGGGAGGGACAGCATTAGGAGATATACCTAATGCTAAATGACGAGTTAATGGGTGCAGGAAATCAACATGGCACATGGATACATATGTAACAAACCTGCACATTGTGCACATGTACCCTAAAACCTAAAGTATAATAAAAAAAAAAAAGAATTATGCATTACATCAGAATCCTTAAAAATATTACAGAGATAATCATGGAGCTGTACTGAAATCAATATTCCCATGATCAAATTGAATTAAAAACTAAAAAACTGAATAACAACTCACTATTCCTCCTTAGTGTTCGGCATACACAGGATGCTGTTACAAATAAGTGACTTAAACAGAATTAACTTAATATTTTTGGAGATGGGAGGAGTCTCAAGTGGAGCTTCCATATTAACCTTAAAAGAGCATTCTTTATCCTGAGCTAGAATAAATCATCCTTAATACTCCAACCCTAGAGCCTTGAAAACACATATGGGTACAATATTGCACTTACCATGGGTAATATTCCCAAAAAGTAAGATGTAAAACTAAAATTTATAAGTTAAATCTTATTTTCCCAAGATACAATTACGTTCGGAGAATTTACTTCTCAACTGCTGTCATCCCTCAGCTACCTAGTCCTCTCTGGGAATTACCCTCAATTGTACAGATTGCCTTGCCCAGGATCACACTATCTCCTAGGGGCAATTTGCATCAAATGACTGGTCAATACTGGGGTACAAAGGATCAGCCTCCTTACTTCAACCTGGAACAACTCCAACAGCCTTCCCATGCAGTTGGTTGAGGCCTTTCTTCTGACTGCATCACGATCCAGCTTCTCCTTTTGTCCAATCTTGCTTCCATCCCTTTCCCTACAGGTGTAAATCCCAAGAGTTCCCACTTACAAATTTCCTGAATATTAATCTTGTTTCCTGGGGAACAAACTGGCAACTGTTGTATATAAACCAAACAGTACTACATATATACATATATATATATATGTATATATGTGTGTGTATGTATATATGTATATATGTGTATATGTATATATGTGTGTATATATGTATGTGTATATATATGACCAATCATATAAAATTCTATTTGTGATTGTACCATGTCATATTTTACTACAAAAAAAATTATCTTTTTTAATTCATTATTTTATTTCACAAAGTAATCAAAGGCTAAAATTCTACTGTCACTAATGTCACAAAATTCAGAAGATTTACAGGGCTATATTTTGAAAGGAGAGATTTAATAAAGATAAGACTAAAGGTTACTTAACTTAAAAAAAAAAGAAAATTGAAGTATACTTCTGTGAAAGGAATGTACACATCACAATGCAGTTTCTCAGAATGCTTTCTAGTTTTTAGATGAAGATATTAATTTTTCATCAAAGTTCTCAAGTTCTACCAAGTATTCCTTCAAAAATTCTTCAAAGAGAGTGTTTCCAAACTGCTGAATGAAAAGAAAAGTTTAACTCTGTAAGATAAATGCACACATCACAAAGCAGTTTCTCAGATAGCTTTCTTTTACTTTTTAGCGTTGGATATTTTCTTTTTCGCCATTGGCTTCAATTAGCTCCCAAATGTTGTTACTGAGATTCTCCAAAAACAGTTTTTCCAAAATGGTGAATGAAAAGAAAGGTTTAAATCTGAGAGATGAATGCTCATATACAAAGCAGTTTCTCTGACAGCTTCCTCCTAGTTTTTGTCCTGGGATATTTACTTTTTCCCCACACATCACAAAGCAGTTTCTCAAATATCTTTCTTTTTTTTTTTCCTGGGATATTCACTTTTTTGCCATTGACCTCAGTGAGTTGCTAAATGTCCCTTTGCAGAATGGACAAAAGCAGTGTTTCCATACTGCCGAATTCAAAGAAAGTTTTAGCTCTGTGAAATGAATGCACCCATCACAAAGCAGTTTCTCAGAAAGCTTCTTTCTAGTTTTATCTGAAGATATTTCTTTTTCTCCAAAGTCCCCAATGCTCTACCAAATATGCCTTTGCAGATTCAATGAAAACCGTTTCTTCAAACTACTGAATGAAAAAACAGCTTTAGCTCTGTGAGATGAATGCTCACATCACAAAACTGTTTCTCAAATAGCTTCCTTCTAGTTTTTCTCCTGGGATTTTCACATCTTCGCTAATGGCCTCAAAGAGCTCCCAAATATCCATTTGCAGAATGGATAAAACTGCTCTTTCCAAACTGGTGAATCCAAATAAAGGTTTAACTCTGTGAGATGAATGCACCCTACATAAAGCAGTTTCTCAGGAAGCTTCTTTGTAGTTTTTATCTGAAGATATTTCATTTTTCACCGTAAACCTCAAAACGCTACCAAGTATCTCTTCACAGATTCAATGAAAACAGTGTTTCCAAACTGCTGAGTGAAAAGAAAGGTTTAACTGTGTGAGATGAATGCACACATCACAAAGCTGTTTCATGAAGAGCTTCCTTCTAATTTTTATCCTGGGATATTCGCTTTTTCACCGTTGGCCTCCAGGAGATCCCAAATGTCCATTTGCAGAATGGACAAAAACAGTGTTTCCAAACGTCTGAATCCAAAGAATGGTTTAACTCTGTGAGATGAATGCACACATCACAATGCCGTTTCTCAGAAAGTTTCTTTCTAGTTTTTATATTAAGATATTTCCTTTTTCATTATAGGCCTCAATGCACTCCCAAACATCAATTTGCAGAATCTACAAAAACAGTGTTACCAAACTGATGAAAGAGAACAAAGGCTTACCTCTGCAAGATGAACACACACATCACAAACTGGTTTCTCAGGTAGCTCCCTTCTAATTTGTATCCTGGGATACTCACTTTTTCGCTATTGGCCTCAATGAGCTCACTAATGTCCATTCCCAGAGTGGACAAAGCAATGTTTCCAAACTGCTGAATCCAAAGAAATGTTTAACTCTGTGAGATGAATGCACAAAACAAATTGGTTTCTCAGAAATCATCTTTCTAGTTTGTATCTGCAGATATTACTTTTTCACCATAGGCATCAATGCTTTACAAAATATCCCATCGCAGATTCTACGGAAACAGTGTTTCAAAACTGGTGAAAGTAAAGAAGGGGTTAATTCTAGGAGATAAATGCAAACATCACAAACCAATTTTTCAGATAGGGTCCTTCTAGTTTTTATCCTGGTATATTTGCTTTTTCGTAATTGGCCTCAATGAGCTCAAAAATGTCCATTCACAGAGTGGGCAAGAACAGTGTTTCCAAACTGCTGAATCTAAAGAAAGTTTTAACTCTGTGAGAAGAATGCATGCATCACACAGCACTTTCCCAGAAAGCTTGTTTCTAATTTTTATCTGAAGATATTTACTTTTTCATAATAGGCCTCAAAGCACTACAAAATATCCCTTTGCAGTTTCTATGAAAACAGTTTTCCAAACTGCTGAATAAAAAGAAAGATTTAACTCTGTGAGATGAATGCATACATCGCAAAGCAGTTTCTCAGATAGCTTCCTTCTAGTTTGTATCCTGGGATATTTTCTTTTTCGCCATTGGCCTCAATGAGCTCCCAAAAGTCCATTTGCAGAATGGACAAAAACAGGGTTTCCAAACTGCTGAATCCAAAGAAAGGTTTAAAACTGTGAGATGAATGAGCACATCACAAAGCAGTTTCTCAGAAAGATTATTTCTTGTTTTTATCTGAAGATATTTCGTTTTTCACCAAAGGTCTCAATGTGCTCCTAAATATTCCTTTGCAGGTTCTACAAAAATAGTATTTCCAAACTTCTGAATGAAGAGAAAGATTTAACTCTGCATGATGAATGCACACATCACAAAGCAGTTTTGCAGAGAGCTTCCCTCTAGTTTTTATCCTGGGTTATTCACTTTTTTTTGCCATTGGCAACAATGAGCCCTCAAATGTCCATATGCCGCATGAATGAAAACAGTGTTTCCAAACTGCTGAATCCAAAGAAAGATTTAACTCTGTGAGATGAATGTACACATCAGAAGGCAGTTTCTCAGAAAGCTTCTTTCTAGTTTTTATCTGAAGATACTTCCTTTTTCACCATAGGCCTCAACATGCTCCCAACATCCCTTCACATATTCTACAAAAACATTGATTCCAAACTGCTGAATGAAAAGAAAGGGTTAACTCTACGAGATGAATGCACACATCACAATTTGGTTTCTCAGATATCTTCCTTCTAGCTTTTGTCCTGGGATATTCACCTTTTCACAATTGGCCTCAATGAACTCCAAAATATCACTTCACAGATTTTACAAAAACAGTGTTTCCAAACAGCTGAATGAAAAGATAGGTTTAACTCTGTGAGATGAATACACATATCAAAAACCGGTTTCTCAGATAGCTTTCTTCTAATTTTTATTCTGGTATATTCACCTTTTCGCCATTGGCCTCAATTTGTTCCTCAATAGTTCTGCAAATGTCCATTTGCAGAATGGACAGAAACAGTGTTTCCAAACTGCTGAATCCAAAGAAATATTTTACTCTGTGAGATGAATGACAACATCACAAAGCAGTTTTTCAGAAAGCTTCTTTCTACTTTTTATCTAAAGATATTTCCCTTTTTATCATAGGCCTCAATGTGCTCCAAAATATCCCTTCTCAGAGTATAGATAAACAGTGTTTCCAAGCTACTGAATGAAAGAAATGTTTAACCATACAAGAAGAATGCACACATCACAAAGAGTTTTGTGATATAGCTTCCTTCTACTTTTTATCCTGGGATATTCAGTTTTTCACCATTGGCCTCAAAGAGCTCCTAAATGTCCATTCGCAAAATGGACAAAAACCGTGTTTACAAACTGCTGAATCAAAGAAAGTTTTACCTCTGTGAGGTGAATGCACACATCACAAGGTAGTTTCTCAGAAAGCTTCTTTCTAATTTTTGTATGAAGATATTTCCTTTTTCACCATAGGCCTCAATGTGCTCCCAAATATCCCCTCACAGATTATGCAAAAATAGTGTTTCCAAACTGATGAATGAAAAGAAAGGTTTAACTCTGCGAGATAAATGGACACATGACAAAGCAATTTCTCAGATATCATCGTTCTAGTTTTTATCCAGGAATATTTGCTTTTTCGCCATTCACCTCAATGAGCTCCCAAACGTCCCTTTGCAGAATGGACAAAAACAGTGTTTCCAAACAGCTGAATCCAAAGAAAGATTTACATCTGTGATATGAATGCAGACATCAAAAATCACTTTTTCAGAAAGTTTCTTTCCAATTTTTATATGAATATAATTCCTTTTCACAATGGGACTCAGTGCACTCCCAAATATCCCTTTGCAGATTCTACAAAAACAGTGTTTCCAAACTGCTGTATGAAACGAAAAGTTTAACTCTGTGAAATAAATTCACACAACAGAAAGTGGTTTCTCAGATGGCTTCCTTCTAGTTTTTATCCTGGGATATTCACTTTTTTGCAATTGTCCTCAGTGAGCTCCTAAATGTCCATTTGCAGCATGGACAAAAGCAGTGTTTCCAAACTGCTGAATAAAAAGTAATGTTTATCTCTTTGAGATGAATGCACACATCACAAAGCGGTTTCTCAGAAAGCTTCTTTCTAGTTTTTATCTGAAGATATTTCCTTTTTCACCATCGGCCTCCATTTTCTCCCAAATATTCTTTTGCAGATTCTAAGAAAACAGTGTTTCCAAACTCCTGACTGAAAAGAAATGTTTAATTCTACCAGATGAATGCCCACATCACAAAGTAGTGTCTCAGATCTCTTCCTTCTAGTTTTTGTCTGGGGATATTCACTTTTTCACCATTGGCCTCAATGAGCTTCAAAACGTCCATTTGCAGAACGGACAAAAACAGTGTCTCCAAACTGCCAAATCCAAAGAAAGGTTTTACTCTGTGAAATGAATGCACACATCACAAAGCAATTTCTCAGAAAGCTTCTTTCTAGTTTTTATCTGATGATGTTTTCTTTTTCTCCATAAGCCTCAATATGCTTCCAAATATCCCTTTGCAGAGTGTAGGAAAACAGTGTTTCTAAACTGTTGAATGAAAAGAAAGGTTTAACTCTGTGAGAAAAATGCACACAACACAAAGCGGTTTCTCAGATAGCTTTCTTCTAGTTTTTATCCTGGGATATTTGCTTTTTCGCCATTGGTTTCAATGAGCTCCCAAATGTGCCTTTGCAGCATGGACAAAAACAGTATTTCCAAACTGCTTAATCCAGAGAAAAGTTTAACTCTGTAAGATGAATGATCACGTCACAAAGCAGTTTCTCAGAAAGCTTCTTTCTAATTTTTATATGAAGATAGTTCTTTCTCACCACAGGCCTGAATGCACTAACAAATATCTCTTCGCAGATTCTACAAAAACAGTGTTCCCAAAACGCTGAATGAAAAGAAAGTTTTAACTCTGTGAGAAGAATGCAAACAACACAAAGCAGTTTCTCAGATAGCTTCCTTCTGGTATTTATCCTGGGATATTCATTTTTTCGCCATTGGCCTCAATGAGCTACCAAATTTCCCCTAGGTGCATTGACAAAAACAGTGTTTCCAAGCTGCTGAATCTGAATAAAGGCTTATCTCTCTGTGATGAATTGACACATCACAAAGCAGTTTCTTAGGAAGCTTCTTTCCAGTTTTTATCTTGAGACATTTCCTTTTTCACCGAAGGCCTCAAGGAGGTACAAAATATCCCCTTGTAGATTCTACAAAAACAGTGTTTCCAAAATGTTGAATGAAAAGAAATGGTTATCTCTGCGAGTTGAATGACACTTCACAAAGTGGCTTATCAGATATTTTCCTTCTAGTTATTATCCTGGGATAATCACTTTTTCACATTTGGCCTCAATGACCTCCAAAATGTCCATTCGCAGAATGGACAAAAACAAGGTTTCCAAACTGCTTAATACAAAGAAAGGTTTAAATCTGTTAGACCAATGCATGCATTGCATAGCAGTTTCTCAATGGTTCTTTCTAGTTTTTATCTGAATATATTTCCTTTTTCAATATATGCCTCAATGTGCTACCAAATATCTCTTCGAAGATCCTAACAAAACAGTGTTGCCAAACTTCTGAATGAAAAGAAAGGTTTAGTTCTGTGAGATGAATGCACACATCACAAAGTGGTTTCTCAGATAACTTCCTTCTAGTTTTTATCCTGGGATATTCGCTTTTTCATCATTGGCCTCAATGAGCTCCCAAATGTCCTTTCACAGAATGGCCAAAAGCAGTGTTTCCAAACTGCTGAGTCCAAAGAAAATTTTAACTCTGTGAGATGAATGCACACATCACAAAGCAGGTTCTCAGAAACCTTCTTTCTAATTTTTATCTGAAGAAGTTTTCTTTTTCACCATAGGCCTCAATGAGCTCCCAAATATTCCTTCGCAGATTCTACAAAAACAGTGTTTCCAAACTACTGAATGAAGAGAAAGTTCTAACTCTGCAAGAAGAGTGCACACATCCCAAAGCAGTTTCTCAGATAGATTCCTTCTAGTTTTTATCCCAGGATATTCACTTTTTTGCCATTGGCCTCAATGGGCTCTGAAATGTCCATTCAAGAGTGGACAAAAACAGTGTTTCCAAACTGCTGAATCCACATAAATGTTTAATTCTATGAGTTGAATGAAAACATCACAAAGCAGTTTCTCAGAAAACTACTTTCTAGTTTTTATCTGAAGATATATTCTTTTTCACCATAGGCCTGGATGAACTCCCATATAACCTTTTGCAGATACTACAGTGCTTCATCACTGCTGAATCAAAAGAAAAGTTTAAATCTTGGAGATATATGCACACACCACAAGAGGTTTCTCAGATGGCTTCCTTGTACTTTTTATCCTGGGATGTTCGATTTTTGGTCATTGCCCTCAATGTGCTCCCAAATGTCCATTCTCAAATTCTACAAAAATATTTTTTCCAAACTGCTGAATGAAAAGAAATGTTTACCTCTGTGAGATGAATGTACACATCACAAAGCAGTTTATCTGAAAGCTTCTTTCTAACTTATATCTGGAAATATTTCCTTTTTCACCACAGGCCTCAATGCATTACCAAATATATTTTCGCAGATTCTAAGAAAAGTATGTTTCCAAACTGTTGAAAGAAAAGTATGGTTTAAATCTGTGAGATGAATGCACACATCGCAAAGCCATTTCTCAGACACCTTCCTTCTAGTTTTCAGCCTGGGATATTTGGTTTTCTGCCATTGGCCTCAATGAGCTTCGAAATGTCCATTGGCAGAATGGACAAAAAAAGTGTTTCCAAACTGCTGAATGAAAGAAAGGTTTAGCTCTGTTAGAAGAATGCACACTTCAAAAAGCAGTTTCTCAGATAGCTTCCTTCTAGTTTTATCCTGGCATATTCACTTTTTTGCCATTGGCCTCAATCAGCTCCCAAATGTCCATTCACAGAATGGACCAAAACAGTGTTTCAAAACTGCTGAGTCCAAAGAAAGGTTTAACTCTTAGAGATGAATGCCCATATCACAAAGCAGTTTCTCAGAAAGATTCTTTCTAGTTTTTATATGAAGATATTTCTTTTTTCACCACAGGCCTCAGTAAACTCCCGAATATCCATTTGCAGTTTCTACAAAAACAGTGTTTCCAAACTGCTGAATGAAAAGAAAGGTTTAACTCTGCAAGATGAATGCACACAGCACAAAGGAGTTTCTCAGTTAGCTTCCTTCTAATGTATCCTGGGATATTTGCTCTTTCGCCATTGGACTCAATGAGCTCCCAAATGTCTATTTGCAGAATGAACATAAACATTGTTTCCAAACTTTTGAATCCCAAGAAATGTTATATCTGTGAGATGAATGAAAATATCACAAAGCAGTTTCTCAGAAAGCTACTTTCTAATTTTCATCTGAAGATATATAGTTTTTCACCACAGGCCACAAAGTGCTCCTAAATATCCCTTTTCAGATTCTACAAAAACAGTTTTTCCAAACTGCTGAATGAAATGAAAAGTTTAAATCTTGGAGATATATGGACCCATCAGTAAGCGGCTTATCAGATGGCTTCCTCCTACTTTTTATTCTCGTATATTCGCTTTTTCAACATTGCCTGGAATGAAACCCCAAATTTCCATTCTTATATTCTACAAAAATATTTTTTTCCAAACTACTGAATGAAAAGAAAAGTTTACCTCTGTTATCTGAATGTGCACATCACTAAGCAGTTTCTCTGAATGCTTCTTTCTAGTTTTTATCTGAAGATATTTGTTTTCTCACCATCGGTCTCAAAGCACTCCCAAGTGTCCCTTCCCAGATACTACAACAATACTGTTTCCAAACTGCTTAATGAAAAGAAAGATTTAACTCTGTGAGATGAATGCAAACATCACAAGGCAGTTTCTTAGATAGCTTCCTTCTAGTTTTTATCCTGGAATATTCACTTTTTCACCATTGGCCTCAATAAGCTACTAAATGTGCATTCACAGAATGGACAAAAAGAGTGTTACCAATCTGCTGACTCCAAAGAAATGATTAACTCTGTGAGATGAATGCAAACATCACAAACAGTTTCTGAGAAAGCTTCTTTCTAGTTTTTATCTGAAGATGTATTCATTTTCACCATAGGCCTCAAAGTGCTTTAAAATATCCCTTCGCAGAATTTACAAAATCAAGGTTTCCAAACTGCTAAAAGAAAGAAAAGTTTAACTCTGGTAGATAAATGCACACATCACAAAGCGGTTTATCAGATGGCTTCCTTATACTTTTTATCCTGGGATATTCACTTTTTCACCATTTGCCAAAATGGGCTCCCAAATATCCATTCTCAGATTCTACAAAAACATTGTTTACATACTGGTGAAAGAAAAGAAAAGTTTTTTCTCTGTTAAATGAATCTACACATCACTAAGCAGTTTCTTAGAAATCATCTTTCTAGTTTTTATCTGAAGATACTTCTTTTTTTTTCCACAGTCCTCGATGTGCTCCCAAATATCCCTTCACAGATTCTATGAAAACAGTGTTTCCAAACTGCTGAATGAAAAGAAAGGTTTAACTCTGCGAGATGAATGCACACAACACAAAGTGGTTTCTCAGATAGCTTCATTCTAGTTTTTATCTGGGGATATTTGCTTTTTCAGAATTGGCTTCAATGAGTTCCCTAAAGTCCTTTTGCAGAATGGGCAAAAACTGTGTTTCCAAGTTGGTGAATGCAAAGAAAACTTTATCTCTGTGAGATGAATTCACCCACCACAAAGCAGTTTCTCAGATAGCTTCCTTCTAGTTTTTCTATGAAGATGTTACCTTTTTCACCATAGGCCTCAATGTTTTATAAATATCCCTTCACAGATTCTGCAAAAACAGACTTTCCAAACTGCTGTATGTAAACAAAGGTTTAACTCTGCCAGATGAATGCACACATCAGAAAGCCTTTTCTCATATAGCTTCCTTCTAGTTTTTAACCTGGGATATTTGCTTTTTCACCCTTGGTTTCAATGAGCTTCCAAAGTCCTTTCACAGAATGGACAAAATCAGTGTTTCCAAACTGCTGAATCCATAAAAAGTTTTAACACCATGAGATGAAGGCACACATCACAAAGCAGTTTCTCAGAAGGCTTATTTGTAGTTTTTATTTGAAGAAAATTCTTTTTCACCATAGGCCTCAATGCGCTCCCAAATATCACTTCACAGATTCTACAAAAACAGTGTTTCCAAAGTGCTGAATGAAAAGAAAGATTTAAATCTTTGAGATGAATGCACACATCACAAAGTTGTTTCTCAGCTAGCTTTGTTATACTTTTCATCCTGGTATATTCACTTTTTGGCCATTGGCCTTAATGAGCTCACAAATGTCCATTGGGAGAATGGACAAAGACAGTGTTTCCAAACTGCTGAATTGACAAAAATGTTTAACTCTGTGAGATGAAAGCCCACATCACAAAGCAGTTTCTGAGTAATCTTCTTGATAGTTTTTATCTGAGTTTGTTTCTTATTCACCATAGGCCCCTAGATGCTTCCAAATATCAGTTCACAGATTCTACAAAAGTGTTTCCAAACTGCTGAATGAAAAGAAAGTTTTAACCCTGCGAGATGAATGCATTTATCACAAAGCAGTTTCTCATACAGCGTCCTTGTAATTTTTATCCTGCTATATTCGCATTTTTGCCATTGGACCCAACGAGCTCCCAAATATCCATTCACAGAATGGACAAATACCCTGCTTCCAAACTACTGAATCCAAAGAAAGTTTTGAACTCTGAAATGAATGCACACATCACAAAGTGGTTTATCAGAATGCTTCCTTCTACTTTTTATCCTGGGATATTCGCTTTTTCACCATTGTCCTCAATGAGCTCCCAAATGTCCATTCTCAGATTGTACAAAAACATTGTTTACATACTGCTGAATGAAAATAAATCTTTTCCTCTGTTAGATGAATGTATGCATCACTAAGTAGTTTCTTAGAAAGCTTCTTTCTAGTTTTTATGTGAAGATACTTCCTTTTTCACCATAGCCCACAATGCGCTCCCAGATATCCCTTTGCAGATTCTACCAAAACAGTGTTTCCAAACTGCTGAATAAAAAGAAATGTTTAATTCTACCAGATTAATGCACACAACACAAAGCAGTTTCTCAGTTAGATTCCTTCTAGTTTCTAACCTGGGATATTCACTTTTTTGCATTTGGCCTCAATGAACTCCCAAATGTCCATTAGCAGAATGGACAAAAACAGTGTTTCCAAACTGCTGAATCCAAAGAAAGGCTTAATTATGTGAGATGAATGTACAAATCACACAACAGTTTCTCAGAAAGCTTCTTTCTAGTTGTATCTGAAGATATTTCCTTTTTCACCATAGGCCACATTGTGCTATGAAATATCCCTTTGCAGGTTCTATGAAAACAGGGTTTCCTAACTGCTGAATGAAAAGAAAGGTTTAACTCTGATAGATGAATGCACACATCACAAACCGATTTTCTCAGATAGCTTCTTTCCAGTTTTTATCCTGGAATATTCGCTTTTTCACCATTGGCCTCAATGAGCTCCAAAACATCGATTCACAAAATGAACACAAATAGTTTTTCCAAAATGCTGAATCCAAAGAAAGTTTTAACTCTGTGAGATGAATGCACACATCACAAACAGTTTCTCAGACAGCTTATTTCTAGTTTTTATATGAAGATATTTCCTTTTTCACCATTGATCTCAATGCACTCTCAAATATCCCATCGCAGATTCTACAAAAACAGTTTCCAAACTGCGGAACAAAAACAGAGTTTTAACTCTGCGAGTTCTATGCACACATCCAAAAGCATTTTCTCAGATATCTTCCTTCTAGTTTTTAGCCTGGGACATTTGCTTTTTTGCCATTGGCCTCAGTGAGATCCAAAATGTCCATTCTCAGAATGCACAGAAACAGTGTTTCCAAACTGCTGAATCCAAAGAATGGTTTAAATCTTTGAGATGAATGCACACATCACAAAGCAGTTTCTCAGAAAGCTTCTTTCTGCTTTTTATCTGAAGATATTTTCTTTTTCACCATAGGCCTTAATGCACTCCAAAATATCCCTTCACAGATTCTATGAAAACAGTGTTTCCAAACCACTGAATGAATAAAAATATTTGCCTCTGTGAGGTGACTGCACACATCACAAAGCAGTTTATCAGATAGCTTCCTTCTAGTTTTTACTTTGGTATATTCCCTTTTAGGAATTGGCCTCCCTGAGCTTCCAAATGTCCATTCACAGAGTGGATAAAAGCAGTATTTCCAAACTGCTGAATCCAAAGTAAGCTTTAAGTCTTTGAGCTGAATATACACATCAAAAAGCAAAAAAATCTCTGAAAGCTTCTTTCTAGTTTTTTTCTGAAGATACTTCCTTTTTCACCATTGACTTAATTCCAATCCCAAATATCCCTTCCCAGATTCTACAAAAACAGTGTTTCCAAATGGCTGAATGAAAGGAAAGTTTTAACTCTGTGAGATGAATGCACAAATCACAAAGCAGTTTCTCAGAAAGCTTCTTTTTAGTTTGTGTCTGAAGATATTTCCTTTTTCACCATAGCCCACAATGTGCTACCAAACATCTCTTGACAGTTTCTAAGAAAACAGTGTTTCCAAACAGCTCAACGAAAAGAAAGTTTTAACTCTGTGCAATGAATGCACACATCACAAATCGGTTTCTCAGTTCACTTTCTTCAAATTTTTATCCAGGGATATTCGTTTTTTCACTGGTGGCCTTAATGAGCTGCCAAATGTCCATTTTCAGCATAGACAAAAACAGTGTTTCCATGCTGCTGAATCCAAAGAAAGGTTGAACTCTTGAGATGAATGCAAATGTCACAAAGCACTTTCTCAGAAAGCTTCTTTCTGGTTTTCCTTTTTCACCATAGGCCTCAATATGGTCCCAAATAGCCCTTCGCAGATTCTACAAAAACAGTGTTTCCAAACTGCTGAATGAAAAGAAAGGTTTAACTCTGTGAGATGAATGCACACATCACAAAGTAGTTTCTCAGATGGCTTCCTTCTAGGTTTTATCCTTGGATAGTCTCTTTTTCACCATTGCCATCAATGAGGTCTCAAATGTCCATTCGCAGAATGTAAAAAAACAATGTTTCCAAACTTCTGAATACAAAGAAAGGTTTAACTCTGTGAAATGAATGCACACTTCATGCTGCAGTTTCTCAGAAAGCTTCTTTCTAATTTTTATCCTAAGGTATTTCTTTTTTCAACATTGGAATCAATGTGCTCCCAAATGTCCTCTCACAGATTCCACAAAAATGGTGTTTCCAAACTGCTGAATGAAAAGAAATGCTTAACTCTCTAAGATGAATGGACACAACACATAGCGGTTTATCTGACATCTTCCTTCTAGTTTTTAACCTGGGATATTCACTTTTTTGCCATTGGCCTCTATGAGCTCCAAAATGTCCATTCGCAGAATGGACAAAAACAGTTTTTCCAAACTACTGAATCCAAAGAAAGGTTTAACTCTGTGAGATGAATTCAGATGTCATAAATCGGTTTCTCAGATAAATGCCTTCTAATTTTTATCCTGGGATATTTTCTTTTTCACCATTGGCCTCAAAAAGTTTCCAAATATCCATTCACAGAATGGACAAAAACAGTGTTTCCAAACTGCTCAATCCAAAGAAAGGTTTAATTCTGTGAGTCGAATGCACACATCACAAATCAGTTTCTCAGAAAATTTCATTCTAGGTTTTATCTGAAGATATTTCCTTTTTCATCATAGGCCTCATGGTGCTCCCAAATATCCCTTCGTGGATTCTACAACAACAGTGTTTCCAAACCAGTGAATGAAAGCAAAGGTTTAACTCAGTGAGATGAATGCACACATCACAGTGTGGTTTCTTTGATATCTTCCTTCTTGTTTTTATCATGGGGTATCCAATTTGTCACCATTGTCCTCAATGATCTCCCAAATGTACATTTGCAGAATTGACAAAAACAGTGTTTCCAAACTGCTGAATCCATAGAAAGGTTTAAATCTGTGAGATGAATGCACATATCACAAAGCAGTTTCTCAGAAAGTTTCTTTTTAGTTTTCATCTGAGGTTATTCCTTTTTCACTGTAGGGCTCAATGTGCTCCCAAATATCCCTTTGCAGATTCTAAGAAAACAGTGCTTCCAAACTGCTGAATGAAAATAAAGGTTTACCTCTGTGAGATGAATGCACACTTCACAAACAGATTTCTCATAACTTCCTTCTAGTTTTTATCCTGAGATATTTACTTTTTCACCATTGGCCTCAATGAGTTCCCAAATGTCCATTTGCAGAAGTGACAAAAACAGTGTTTGCAAACTGCTGAATTCAAAGTAAGTTTTAACACTGTGAGATGAATGGACATATCAGAAAGCAGTTTTTCATAAAGCTTCTGTCTAGTTTTTTCTGAAGATAATTACTTTTTTCCCTTAGGCCTCAATGCACTCCCAACTATCCCTTCTCAGATTCTATAAAACAGTGTTTCCAAACTTCTGAATGAAAAGGAAGGTTTAACTCTGTGAGTTGAATGCATACATCGCAAATCAGTTTCTCAGATAACTTTCTTCTAGTTTTTATCCTGTGATATTCACTTTTTCACCATTGGCCTCAATGTGTTCCCAAATATCCATTCGTAGAATGGACAAGAACAATGTTTCCAAACTGCTTAATCCAAAGAAAGGTTAAATTCTGTGAGCGAATGCAAACATCATAAAGCAGTTTCTCAGAAAACTTCTTTCCAGTTTTTATCTGAAGGTATATTATTTTTCACCATAGGCCTCCATGCACTCCCAAATATCCCTTCGCAGATTCTAGAAAAAGAATGTTTCCAAACTACAAATGAAAAGAAAGGTTTAACTCTGCGTGATGAATGCCCCCATCTCAAAGTGGTTTCTCAGCTAGCTTCCTTGTGGTTTTTTATCATGCACTATTCACTTTTTTCCCATTGGCCTCAATGAGCTATCGAAAGTCCATTTGCAGCATGGACAAAAACAGTGTTTCCAAACTGCTGAATCAAGAGAAAGTTTTAACTCTGTGTGATGAATGCACACATCACAAAACGTTTCCTAAGAAAAGTTCTTTCTAGTTCTTATCTGAAGATATTTCCTTTTTCACTCAAGGCCTCAATGAGCTACCAAATATCTCTTCACAGATTTGAAGAAAACAGTGTTTCCAAACTGCTGAATGAAAAGAAAGGTTTAACTCTGTGAGATGAACACACACATCAGAAACCATTTTTTCATAAACTTTCTGTCAAGTTTTTATGTGAAGATAATTCTTTTTTCATCATGGGACTCAATGCACTCCAAAATATCCCTTTGCACATTCTACAAAACAGTGTTTCCAAACTGCTGAATGAAAAGGAAGGTTTAACTCTGAAAGATGATTGCACAAAACACAACGTTGTTTATTAGATATCTTCCTTCTCGTTTTTTTTTTTTCCTGGGATATAGATTTTGTCACTGTTGTCCTCAATGAGCTCCCAAATGTCCATTCTCAGAATGCACAAAAACAGTGGTTCCAAATTATGGAATCCAGAGAAAGGTTTAACTCTTTGAGATGAATGCACACATCACAAAGCCAATTCTCGGACAGCCTCTTTGTAGTTTTTATCTGAATATAATTCTTTTTTGACCTTTGACCTCAATGAGCTACCAAATATCTCTTCACAGACTTTAAGAAAACAGTGTCTCCAAACTGCTGAATGAAAAGCACGGTTTAACTCTGTGAGGTGAATGCACATATCACAAATTGGTTTCTCAGATAAATTCTTTATAGTTTTTATCCTGGGATATTCTCTTTTTCACCATTGGCTCAATGAGCTCCCAAATTTCCATTTGTAGAGTGAACAAAAACAGTGTTTACAAACTGCCGAATCCAAATAAAGGTTTAAGTCTGTGACATAAATGCAAACATCACAAAGCAGTTTCTCAGAAAGCTTCTTTCTAGTTTTTATCTGAATTTATTTCCTTTTTCACCATAAGCATATGTGCTCTCCCAAATGTCCCTTCGCAGATTATTAGAAACCTGTGTTTCCAAACTGCTAGATGGAAAAAAAAGTTTACCTCTGTGAGATGAATCCACATATAACAAATGGGTTTTTCAGATAACTTCCTTCTAGTTTTTTCCTGGTATATTCATTTTTTTGCCATTGGTCTCAATGACCTCCTAAATGTCCATTCGCAGAATGGACAGAAACATTGTTTGCAAGCTGCTGAATTCAAAGAAATCTTTAACTCTGGGACATGAATGTACACATCACAAAGCAGTTTTTCAGAAAGCTTCTGTCTAGATTTTATCTGAAGATAATTCATTTTTTCACCCTGGGCCTCAATGTGCTCCCAAATATCCCTTCACATATTCTACAAAACAGAGCTTCCAAAGTGCTTAATGAAAAGGAAGGTTTAACTCTGTGAGATTATTGCACACTTCACAACCTAGTTTCTTAGATATCTTACTTCTAGTTTTTGTCAAGGGATATTCATTTTGTCGATATTGTCCTCAATGAGCTCTGAAATGTCCATTCTGAGAATTAACAAAGCAAGCATTTCCAAACTGCTGAATCCAAAGAAAGCTTTAATTGTGTGAGTTTAATGAAGACTTCACAAAGCAGTTTCTCAGAAAGCTTCTTTCTAGATTTTATCTGAAGATATGTTCTTTTTCACCATAGGTTTCAATGCAATCCAAAATGTCTTTTGCAGATGCTACAAAAAGTGTTTCCAAACTGCTGAATGAAAAGAAAGGTTTACCTCTGTGAGATGAATGCACACGTTACAAAGCAGATTCTCAGATAGCTTCCTCATATTTTTTAACCTGGGATATTCGCTTTTTCACGTATGGCATTAATGAGCTCCCCTATGTGCATTTGCAGCATGGGCAAAAACTGTTCCAAACTGCAGAATCCTAAAAAATGTTTAACTCTGTAAGATGAATGCACAGTTCACAAAACAGTTTCTCAGAAACCTTCTTTCTAGTTTTTATCTGAAGATATTTCCTTTTTCACTGTAGGGCTCAATGTGCTCCCAAAAATCCCTTGCAGATTCAACAAAAACAGTGTTTCCAAACTGCTGAAGGAAAAGAAAATTTTAACTGTACGAGATGAATGCACACACCACAAAGAGGTTCCTCAGAGAGCTTCCTTCTAGATTGAATCCTGGGGTATTCAGTTTTTTGCCTTTGGCCTCAAAGAGCTCACAAATGTCCATTCACAGAATGGACATAAACAGAGTTTCCAAACTGCTGAATGAAAAGAAAGATTTAATACTGTGAGATGAACGGACACATCACAAAGTGGTTTCTCAGAAAGCTTCTTTCTACTTTTTTTCTGAAGATATTTCCTTTTTCACAATAAGCCCCAATGCACTACCAAATTTCTCTTCTCAGATTATAAGAAAACAGTGTTTCTGATCTGCTGAATGAAAATAAATGTTTAACTCTGTGAGATGAATACACACATCACAAATGGGATTCTCAGATAACTTCCTTCTAGTTTTTATCCTAAGATATTCTATATTTTGCATTGGCCTCAGTGAGATTCCAAATGTCCATTCACAGAATGGACAATACCAGTGTTTCCCAACTGCTGAATCCAAAGAAAGGTTTAACTTTGTGAGATGAATGCACACACCACAAAGTAGTTCTCAGAAAGTTTCTTTCTAGTTTTTATCTGAAGATATTTCCTTTTTCACCATAGACCTCAATGTGCTCCTAAATATCCCTACACAGAACCTACAAAAACAGTGTTTCAAAACTGCTGAATGAAAAGAAAGGTTTAACACTGCGAGATGAAAGCCCACATCACAAAGTAGTTTTTCAGGTAGCTTCCTTCCAGTTTATTGTTGTATATTCACTTTTTCACCTTTGGCCTCAATGAGCTCCAAAATGTCCATTCACAGAATGAACAAAAACAGTGTTTAAAAACTGCTGAATCAAAGTAAGGTTTAACTCTGTGAGATGAATGCATTCATCACAAAACAGTTTCTCAGAATCTTTTTTCTCGTTTTTATCTTCAGATATTTTCTTTTTCACAATATGTGTAAATGCGCTGCCAAATATCCCTTTGCAGATACTACGACAACAGTGTTACTAACCTGCTGAATGAAAAGGTATAATTCATCAAGATCAATACACACATCACAATGTGGTTTCTCAGCTTCCTTCTAGTTTTTCTCCTGGGATATTCACTTTTTCACCATTGGCCTCAATGAGCTCTCAAATGTCCATTCACAGAATGGACAAAAACAGTGACTCCAAACTGCTGAATCAAAGAAAGGTTTAACTCTGTGAGATGAATGCACACATCACAAAGCAGTTTCTCTGAAAGCTTCTTTCTGGTTTCTATCTAAGGATATTTCCTTCTTCACCACTGGCCTCAATGTGCTATCAAATATTTCTGTAGATTCTAAGAACATAGCATTTCCAAACTGCTGAATGAAAAGGAAGGTTTAACTTTGTGAGATGAATGCACACAACACTAATCGGTTTCTCAGATAACTTTCTTCTAGTTTTTATCCTGGGGTATTCAGTTTTTCACCATTGGCCTCAATGAACTCCCAAATGTCCATTTGTAGAATGGACAAAAACACTGTTTCCAAACTGCAGAATACAAAGAAATGTGTAACTCTCCAAGATGAATGTGCACATCACCAAGCAGTTTCTTAGAAAGATTCTTTTCAGTTTTCATCTGAAGATATTTCCTTTTTATCATAGGACTCAATGTGCTTACAAATATCCCTTTTTAAATTCTACAAAAACAGTGTTTCCAAACTGATGAACGAAGAGTAAGGTTTTCCTCTGTGAGATGAATGCAGACATCCCAAGCAGTTTCTCAGATAGATTCTTTCTAGATTTTATCTGAAGATATATCCTTTTTCATAATAGGTCTCAATGTATTCCTTGTGATCTCTTTGCAGATTCTAGGAAAACAGTGTCTCCAAACTAGTGTATAAAAAGAAAGGTTTAACTCTGCAAGATGAATGCACACATCACAAAGCAGTTTCTCAGATAGCTTCCTTCTAGTTTCTATCCTTTGATATTCACTTTTTGGCCATTGGACTCAATGAACTCCCAAATGTCCTTTTGCAGAATGGACAAAAACAGTGTTTCTAAACTACTGAATCAAAAGAAAAAATTAACTCTGTGAGAGGAATGCACACATCAAAAAGCAGTTTCTCAGAAAGCTTCTTTTTCATTTTTATATGAAGATATTTAATTTTTCACCATAGGCCTCAATTTGCTCTGAAATATCCCTTCACAGATTCCACAAAAACAGTGTTTAAAACTGCTGAATGAAAAGAAAGGTTTAACTTTGTGAGATGAATGCACGCATCACAAAGAAGTTTCTCAGAAAGCTTCTTTCTAGTTTTTGTCAGAAGATATTTCCTTTTTCACCGTAGGCCTCATTGCTCTACAAATTATCTCTTCACAGATTCTATGAAAACAGTGTTTCCAATCTGCTGGATGAAAAAAAGTTTTAGCTCTGTGAGATAATTGCACACATCACAAAGCAGTTTCTCAGAAAGCTTCTTTCTAATTTTTATATGAAGATATTTCCTTTGTCACCATAGGCCACGATGTGCTCTGAATTGTCCCCTGACAGGTTCCACAAAAACAGTGTTTCCAAACTGCTGAATGACAATAAATGTTTAACTTTGTAAGATGAATGTGCATATCACAAAGCCGCTTCTCAGATATCGTGTTTCTAGTTTTTATCCTAGGATATTACCTTTTCTGCCACTTGACTCGATGAGCTCCCCAATGTCCACTCGCATAATGGACAAAAACAGTGTATCCAAACTGCAGAATCTAAAGGAAGGCTTAAATCTGTGAGATGAATGCACACATCACAAACCAGTTTCTCATAAAGCTTCTTTCTAATTTTTATCTGAAGGTATTTACTTTTTCACCCTGTACCTCAATGCGCTAAAAAATATCTATCACAGATTCTAAGAAAACAGTGTTCCTAACTGCTGAATGAAAAGAAAGGTTTAAATCTGTGAGATGAATCTACACATCACAAATTGGTTTCTCAGATAACTTCCTTGTAGTTTTCATCCTTGGATAATCACTTTTTTGCCATTGGCCTCAATGAAATCACAAATGTCCATTTGCAGCAAAGACATAAACACAGGTTCCAAAGAAAGGTTTAACTATGTGACATGAATGTACATGTCACAAGCTGTTTCTCAGAAGGCTTCTTTTTTTTTTAGGAATGTATTTCCGTTTTCACCAAAGTGCTCCCTAATATCCTTGCACAAATTTTACAACAGCGTTTCCAAACTGCTGAACTAAAAGAAAGCTTTAAGTCTGTGAGCTTAATGCACACATCACAAAGCTGTTTCTCAGATATCTGCCTTCTAGGTTTTACTCTGGGATATTCACTCTTTTGCCATTGGCCTCAATGAGTTCCAATATGTCCATTCACAGGATTGACAAAAAGTGTTTCCAAACTGCTGAATGAACAGAAAGGTTTAAATCTATGAGATGAATGCACACATCAGAAAGCAGTTTCTCAGAAAGCTGCTTTCTACTTTTCATCTGAAGATGTTTCCCCTTCCACCATAGGCCTCAATGCACTACCAAGTATATCTTCGCAGATTCTAAGAAAACAGTTTTTCCAAACTGCTGAATGAAAAGAAAGGTCCAACTCTGTGAGATGAATGTACACATCACAAACTGGTTTCTCCAATAGCCTCCTTCCAATTTTTATTCTTGGATACTCGCTTTTTTGCCTTTGGCCTCAATGAGCTCCCTAACGTCCATTTGCAGCATACAAAAACAGTGTTTCCAAACTAGTGAATCCAAATAGAGGTTTAACTCTGTGAGATAATTGTACACATCACAAAGCAGTTTCTCAGAATGCTTCTTTCTAATTTTTATAAGAAGATATTTCCTTTTTCACCATAGGCATAAATGTGCTCCCAAATATCCCTCACAGATTCTAAAAAACATTGTTTCCAAACTGCTGAATGAAATGAAAAGTTCAACTCTGTGAGATGAATGCACACATCACGATGCATTTTGTCACATATCTTCCTTTTACTTTTTATCCTGAGATATTCACTTTTTCACATTTGCCCTCAATGATCTCGTAAATGTCCATTTGCAGCATGGGCAAAAACAGTGTTTCCAAAGTGTTGAATCTAAAGAAAGTTTTAACTCTGTGAGATGAATGTGCACATCACAAAACAGTTTCTCAGAAGCTTCTAGTTTTTGTCTGAAGATATTTCCTTTCTCACCATAGGCATAAATGGGCTCACAAATATCCCTTCACAGATTCTACAAAAACAGTGTTTCCAAACTGCTGAATGAAAAGAAAGGTTTAACTCTCTGAGATGAATGTACACTTTACAAAGCAGTTTCTCAGATAGCTTCCTTCTAGTTTATATCCTGGGATATTCACTTTTTCACCATTGGCCTCAATGAGCTCCCAAATGTCCATTTGCAGAATGGACAGAAAAGGTATTTCCAAACTGCTGAATCCAAAGAAAGGATTTACTCTGTGAAATGAATGAACACATCACAAAGCAGTTTCTCAGAAAGCTTCTTTCTAATTTTTATATGAAGATAATTGTTTCTCACCATAGGCCTCAAAGTGCTCCCAATTATCCCTTCAGAGATTCTACAAAAACAGTGTTTCCAAACTGTTGAATGAAACGATAATTTTAACTCCGTGAGATGAATGCACACATTACAAAGTGGTTTCTTAGGTATTTTCCTTCTAGTTTTTACCCTGGGATAAACACTTTTTCAACATTGGCTTCAGTGAGCTCCCAAATATCCATTCACAGAATGGATAAAAACAGTGCTTCCAAATTCCTGAATCCAAAGGTATGTTTAACTCTGTGAGATGAATGCACACATCACAAAGCAGTTTCTCAGAAAGCTTCTTTCTAGTTTTTATCAGAAGATATTTCCTTTTCCATCATAGGCCTCAAAGCGCTACCTAATACCACTTTGCAGATTCTAAGAAAACAGTGTTTCCAAAGTGCTCAATGACAAGAAGATTTAAATCTGTGGGATGAATGCACACATCACAGATTGGTTTCTCAAATAACATACCTCTAGTTTGTATCCTGGGATATTCACTTTTTCACCATTGGCCTCAATGAGCTCACAACTGTTAAATCGCAGAATGGATCAAAACAGTGTTTCCAAACTGCTGAACCCAAAGAAACTTTTAACTCCGTGAGATGAATACACAAATCACAAAGCAATTTCTCAGAAACCTTCTTTCAAATTCTTATGTGAAGATAATTCCTTTTTCACCATAAACCTCAATGTGTTCCCAAATATCATTTTACAGATTCTACAAAAACAGTGTTTCCAAACTTTTGAATGAAAAGAAAAGCTTAATTCTGCTAGACAAATGCACAAATCACAAAGTGGTTTCTCAGATATCTTCCTTCTAGTTTTTATCCTAGGATATTCACTTTTTTGCCATAGGCCTAAATGTGTTCCCAATTGTCCCTTCACAGATTCTATGAAAACAGTGTTTCCAAACTGCTGAATGCAAGGAAAGGTTCAACTCTGTGAGATGAATGTACACATAACAAAGCAATTTCTCAGAAAACTTCTTTCCAATTTTTATATGAAGATATTTCCATTTTCACCATAGGCCTCAAAGTGCTCGCGAATATCCCATCACAGATTCTACGAAAACAAAGTTTCCAAACTGCTGAATGGAAAGAAAGGTTTAACTCAATGAGATGAAGGCCCACATTACAAAGCAGTTTCTCAGATATCTTTCGTATAGTTTTTATCCTGGGATATTCTCTTTTTCACAATATCCTCAATGTGCTCCCAAATAGGCCTTCACTGATTCTACAAAAATAGTGTTTCCAAACTGCTAAATGAAAAGAAAGGTTTATCTCTGTGGGATGAATGCACACATAACAAAGTGGTTTCTCAGATAGCTTCCTTCTAGTTTAATTCCTAAGATATTAGCTTTTTCTTTTTTGGCCTCAATGAGCTCCCAAATGTCCATTTGCAGCGTGGACATAAACAGGGTTTCCAAACCGGTGAATCCAAAGAAAAGTTTAACTCTGGGAGATGAATGCAGACATCACAAAGCAGTTTCTCAGAAAACTTCTTTTTAATTTTTATCTGAAGATATTTCCTTTTTCACTATAGATCTGAATTCACTCCAAAATATCCCTCCGCAGATTCTACAAAAACAGTGTTTCAAAACTGCTAAATGGAAAGAAAGATTTTACACTTCGAGATGAAAGCACACATCACAAAGCAGTTTCACAGATAGCCCCCTTCTAGTTTTTATCACGAAATGTTTGCTTTTTCAGCATTGGCCTCAAAGAGCTCTGAAATGTCCATTCACAGAATAGACAAAAACATTGTTTCCAAAAAGCTGAATCAAAAGAAAGTTTTAACTTTGTGAGATGAAAGCACACATCAAAAAGCAGTTTCCCAGAAAGATTCTTTCTAGTTTTTAACTGAAGATATTTTCTCTTTCACCATAGGCCTCAATGCGTTCCCAAATATCCCTTCATAGATTGCACAAAAACAGTGTTTCCAATCTGCTGATTGGAAATAAAGGTGTAACTCTGTGGGAGAAATGCACACATCACAAAGCGATTTCTCAGATACCTTCCTTCTACTATTTATCCTGGGATATTCAATTTTTCATAATTGGCCTCAAAGAGCACCAAAATGTCCATTTGCAGATTGTACAAAAACAGTGTTTCCAAACAGCTGAATTAAAAGAAAGATTTAACTCTATGAGATGAATGCATACATCACAAAGTGGTTTCTCAGTTAGTTTTCTTCTAGTTTTTATCCTGGGATATTTGGTTTTTTGACATGGGCCTCAATGAACTCCAAAATATCCATTCACAGTATGGACAAAAACGCTTTTTCCAAACTGCTGAGCCAAAAGAAAAGTTTAACTCCCTGAGATGAATGCAGACATCTTCAAGCAGTTTCTTGTATCGCTTCTTTCTAGTTTCTATCAGAAGATATTTTCTATTTCACTATCTGCCTCAATGAGCTCTCACATATCCTCTCACAGAATGGACAAAAACAGTGTTTCCAAGCTGCTGAATGAAAAGAAAGTTTTCACTCTGTGAGATGGATGAACACATCACAAAGCTGTTTCTTAGAAAGTTTCTTTCTAGTTTTTATCTGAAGATATTTCCTTTCCAACCATAGGCCTCAAAGCAATCCCAAATATCCCCTAGCATATTCTACAAAAACAGTGTTTTCAAACTTCTGAATGAAAAGAAATGTTTAACTCTGCAAGATGAATGCACACATCAAAAATGTTTTGCAGGTACATTCCTTCTAGTTTTTATCATGAGATATTCCATTTTTCACCTTTGACTTAAATGAGCTCCCAGATGTCCATTTGCAGAATGGACAAAAACAGTGTTTCCAAAAGGCTGAATCAAAAGGAAGTTTTATCTTTGTGAGATGAATGCACACATGACAAGCAGTTTCTCAAAATCTTCTTTCTAAGTTTTATCTGAAGATAATTTTTTTTCACCATAGGCCTCAATGTGCTGCCAATTATCCCTTCACAGATTCTACATAAACAGTGTTTCCAAACTGCTGAATGAAAAGAAAGCTTTATCTCTATAAGATGAATGCCTACATCACAAAACAGTTTCAAAGACAGCTTATTTCTAGTTTTTATCTGAAGATATTTTGTTTTTCACCACAGGCCTCAATGTGCTCCCAAATATCCAGTCGCAGATTTTACAAAATCAGTGTTTCCAAAAGGCTGAATGAAAAGAAAAGTTTAACTCTGTGAGATGAATGCCTGCAACACAAAGTGGTGCCTCAGCTAACTTCCTTCTAGTTTTTGTCCTGGATATTCACTTTTTCACCTTTGGCTTCAAGGAGCTCCCAAATATCCGTTCGCAGAATGGACAAAAACTGTGTTTCCAAACTGCTAAATAAAAAGAAAGGTTTAACTATCAGAGAAGAATGCACACATCACAATCCATTTCCTCATATAGCTTCCTCCTACTTTTTATCCTGGGATATTCAATTTTTCAACATGGGCCTCAATGAGTTTCCGAATGTCCAATCGCTGAATTGGAAAAAACAGTGTTCCCAAACGACTGAATCAAAATAAAGGATTAACTCCGTGAGATTAATGCCTACAATCACAAAGCAGTTTCTCAAAAAGCTTCTTTCTAGTCTTCATCTGAAGATATTTCCTTTTTCACCAAAGGCCTCAATGTGCTCCCAAATATCCCTTCCCTGATTCTACAAAAACAGTTTTTCCAAACTGCTGCATCAAAAGAAAGATTTAATTCTTTGAGATGAATGCACACATCACAAAGCAGTTTCCCAGAAAGCTTCTTTCTAGTTTTTATCTGAAGATAATTTCCTTTTCACCATAGGCATCAATGCACTCCCAAATATCCCTTCAAAGATTCTACAAATAAAGTGATTCCAAACTGCTGAATGAAAAGAAAGGTTTAGCTCTGCGAGATGAAAGCACACATAACAAAGCAGTTTCACAGATAGCCTCCTTCTAGTTTTTTGGTGAGATATTCACTTTTTCACCATTGGCCTCAATGAGCTCCAAAATGTCCATTCACAGAATGGACAAAAAAACTGTTGGCAAACAGCTTAATCAAACGGAAGTTTTAACTCTGTGAGATGAATGCACACATCAAAAAAGAGTTTCTCAGAAAGTTTCATTCTGTTTTTTCTCTCAAAATATTTTCTTTTTCACCATAAGTCTCAAAGAGCTCCCAAATATCCCTTCACAGATTGTACAAAAACTGTTTCCAATCTTCTAAATGAAAAGGAAGGTGTAACTCTGTGGGAGGAATGCACACATCCCACACTGGTATATCAGATAGCTGCCTTCTAGATTTTATCCTGGGATAATTTCCTTTTTGCAATTGGCCTCAATGAGCTCCCAAATGTCCATTCACATCATGGACAAACACGTGTTTCCAAGCAGCTGAATCAAAAGAAAGGTTTACCTCTGTGAGATGTATGCCCACATCACAAAGCAGTTTCTCAGAATGCTTCTTTATAGTTTTTATCTGAAGATGTTTTCCTCTTCAACATAGGCCTCAATGTGCTCCCAAATAGACCTCACAGACTGTACAAAAACACTGTTTCCATTCTTCTAATTTAAAAGGAAATTGTAACTCTGCAGGATTAATGCAAACATCACAAAGCAGTTTCTCAGATAGCTTCTTTCTAGTTTTTATCCTGGGGTATTCGCTTTTTCACATTTTCCCTCAATGAGCTTCCTAAAGTCCATTCGCAGAAAGGACAAAAACAGTGTTTCCAAACTGCTGAATGAATAGAAAGTTTTAACTCTGTGAGATGAATGCACATGTGACAAAGTGTTTCCTCATATAGCTTCCCTCTAGTTTTTATCCTGGGATATTTGATTTTTTGCCATTGGCCTCTAAGAGCTACAAATGTCCATTCACAGAAGGGACAAAACTAGTGTTTCCAAACTGCTGAATCAGAAGTAACTTTAAACTCTGTGAGATGAGTGCACACTTCCCAAAGCAGTTTTCCAGAAAGCTTCTTTCTAGATTTTATCTGAAGATATTTCTTTTTTCACCTTAGGCCTCCATAACCTCCTGAATATCCCTTGGCAGATTCTACAAAACTGTGTTTCCCAACAGCTTAATGGAAAGAAAGGTTTAACTCTGTGAGATGAATACGTGCATCACAAGGCGGTTTCTATGATAGCTTCCTTGCAGGTTTTACCTGGGATATTCACTTTTTCACCATTGGAATCAACGAGCTCCCAAATGTGTGTTCGCAGAATGGACATAAACAGTGTTTCCAAACTGTTGAAACAAAAGAAAGGTTTAACTTTGTAAGATGAATGCCCACACCACAATGCAGTTTCTCTGAAATCTTCTTTCTAGTTTTTATCTGAAGATATTTGCTTTTTCACCATAAGCCTCAATGCACTCTAAATTATCCCCTTGCATATTCTACAAAAACAGTGTTTCCGAACTCCTGAATCAAGAGAAAAGTTTTACTCTGTGAGATGAATGCACACATCACAAAGTAGTTTTGCAGATAGCTTCCTTCTAGTTTTTATCATGAGATATTTGCTTTTTTGCCATTGGCCTCAATGAGCTCGCTAAGTCCATTCTCAGAACAGACATAAACAGTGTTTCCAAACAGCTGACTCAAAAGAAGGGTTTGACTCTGTGAGATGAATGCATACATCACAAAACGGTTTCTCAAATAGCTGCCTTCTAAATTTTATCCTGGGATATTTGATTTTTCACCTTTGGCATCAATGCACTCCCAAATGTCCATTCAAAGAATGGAGAAAAACAGTGTTTCCAAACAGCTGAATCAAAAGAAATGTTTAACACTATGAGATGAATGCTCACATCTCAAAGGAGTTTCTCAGAAAGTTCTATTCTAGTTTTTATCAGATAATATTTTCTTTTTCACCATAGGTCTCAATGCATTACAAAATATCCCATTGCAGATTCTGCAAAAACATTGTTTCCAAACAGCTGAATGGAAAAAAAGTTTAACTCGGTGAGATGAATGCACACATCACAAAGTGGTTTCTCACATAGCTTTGCTCCAGTATTTATCCTGAGATATTCGATTTTTTGCCATTGGCCTCAATGAGCTCCCAAAAGTCCATTCACAGCATGGACAAAAACAGTGTTTCCAAGAAGCTGAATAAAAAGAAACATTTAGCTCTGTGAGATGTATGCTCACATTACAAAGCAGTTTCTCAGAAAGCTTCTTTGCAGTTTTTATCTGAAGAAATTTTCTTTTTCACCATAGGCTTCAACATGCTCCCAAATTCCACTTCACAGATTCTACAAAAACAGTTTTTCCAATCTTCTGAATGAAAAGAAAGGTGTAACTCTGTGGGATGAATGCACATATCACCAAATGGTTTCTCAGATAGCTTTCTTCTACTTTTTATCCTAGGATAGTTTATTTTTCAGCATTGGCTTCAATGAGCTCCCAAATGTCAATTCACAGAATGGACAAAAACAGTGTCTACAAACTGCTGAATAAAAAGAAACTTTTAACTCTGTGAGATGAAAGCACACTTCTTAAATGAGTTTCTCAGAAAGCTGTTTTCTCATTTTTCTTCAAGAGAAATAACCGTTTGTTCATTACACATGGTAATGGATGATACAAAAGCTTCATTCTCATCAATAATTTTATCTGGTACCATTGTTAAATTTAGATATATGGCATAGGATGTGTCAACAATCACTTTTATAATCAATAATTCCATGATTTTGCTTGGACAATCCCTTTTAATTGTAATTTCAGGACACAACAGTAACTATTGGTTCAACTACACCAAAGTTTCCAAAGACAATGGTTTCTCCACCCAAGCAGGTTGTGTATAAATTCCAAATAGAACCTGGCATCACCCTGAAGGAATTCTAACTTCACACTGTTGGGGAAATTAACCAAAGTGTCTTCAGAGTAAGCTAACTTTACACAGCACATTTAAAAAAAAGACATTTATTCAGCATCACGATCAGACTATTACATTTAGCAATCAACAGCATGGGTGCAAAAAAAAAAATCTACATTAAAACTCTTTGTTGGAATGCTTTACACTTTCCACAGAACAGAAACTAAAATAACCTGTTATACAATTAGTCACAAATACAGTCCTCTAGCTTTTTGCCCATACACATGAGTGTTGGTCTAAAACATGTCTTCTTTGTAGCAGCTAGGCCCTGCCGCCACACTTCTTGGCTGAGTTCACAAATCTGTTGTAACCTGTAGCTTCCCTGTCACTTCTCTGGCTCTCCTCTCCTGCTAAGCTTTGTTTCCTAATTAAAATCTTCTGCCAATGCCATAGCTACTGCTGCTGCTGAAACTACCATAGCCACCTTGGTTTTGTGGTTTTGCAAAGTATTGGCCTCCACCGCCATAGGGGCCAGAGATTCTTCCTCCAAAATTTCCTCCCTTCATGGGTCCAAAATTTGAAGACTGATTGTTGTAATTGTCAAAATCATTGTAGCTTCCACCACCTCCAAAATTGCTTCCATCATTACCAAATCCATTATAGCCATCCCCACTGCCACCATATCCACCACCCCCATGGCTGCCACCAAAGCCACCATGACCACTGAAGTTTCTTCCACCACCACAGTTGTCATTCCTACTGAAACCACCTCCACGACCACCACCAAAGTTTCCAGAACCACTTCGACCTCTTTGGCTGGATGAAGCACTAGCCATCTCTTGCTTTGACAGGGCTTTCCTAACTTCACAGTTGTGGCCATTCACAGTATAGTATTTCTGAATGACAATCTTATCCATGGAGTCATGGTCATCAAAGGTTACAAAGACAAAGAAAGCCCCTTTTCTTGCCACTCCCTCAGTCAGTCATGATTTCAATCACTTCAATTTTTCCATACTGTTCAAAAGAGTCTCTTAGGTGATATTCTTCAGTGTCTTTAATGCCACAAACAAATATCTTTTTCACAGTTAAGTGGAGACCTGGTCTTTGAGAATCTTCTCTTGAGACAGCTAGCTTTGGTTCCACAACTCTTCCATCCACCTTGTGTGGCCTTGCATTCATAGCTGCATCCACCTCCTTCACAGGGGCATATGTGACAAACCCAAAGCCCCTGGAGCACTTGGTGTTTGGATCTCTCATTACCACACAGTCTGTGAGCACTCCCCATTGCTCGAAATGGCTCCTCAGGCTCTCATCAGTTGTTTCAAAGCTCAACCCTCCAATGAAGAACTTCCTCAGCTGTTCGGGCTCTTTAGGAGACTCTGACTTAGACATGATGGCAGGGTGAAGAGAGACTTTAACAATTCTTCTTCAGTGGGGTCCATGGGCAGAGAGCTGCTTTCTCGTTTTTATCCAAGGATATTTTCTTTTTCACCATAGGCCTCAATGTGCTCCCAAATGTCCTTTTGTGAATTCTACAAAAACAGTGTTTCCAAACTGCTGAAAGAAAGGAAAAGTTTAACTCTGTGAGAAGAATACACACGTTTCAAAGTATTTCCTCATATATCTTCCTTCTAGTTTTTTATCCTGGGATATTCCATTTTTCACCATTGGCTTCAAAGATCTCCAAAATGTCCATTCCCATAATGGACAGAAACAGTGTTTCCAAGCAGGTGAATCAAAAGAAAGGTTTAACTCTGTGAGATGTGTGCCCACATCACAAAGCAGTTTCTCAGAAAGCCGTATTTTCTTAATCCAGTCTATCATTGTTGGGCATTTGGGTTGGTTCCAAGTCTTTGCTACTGTGAATAGTGCTGCAGTAAACATACGTGTGCATGTGTCTTTATAGCAGCATCATTTATAGTCCTTTGGGTATATACCCAGTAATGGGATGGCTGGGTCAAATGGTATTTCTAGTTCTAGATCCCTGAGGAATCACCACACTGACTTCCACAATGGTTGAACTAGTTTACAGTCCCATCAACAGTGTAAAAGTGTTCCTTTTCTTTTTCACCATAGGCCTCAATGCGTTCAAAAACATCCCTTCACAGATACTACAAAATCGGTGAATCCAATCTGCTGAATGTAAACAAAGGTGTAAACCTGTAGGATGAACACACACATCAAAAAGTGATTTCTCAGATAGCTTCCTTCTACTTTTTATCATGAAACATTCAATTTTTTGGCATTGGCTTCAATGGGCTCCTAAATGTCCTTTCACAGAATGGACAAAAGTAGTGTCTCCAAACTGCTGATTCAAAAGAAAGGTTTAACTCTGTGGAATGAATGCACACATCACAAAGCAGTTTCTTAGAAAGCTTCTTTCCAGTTTTTACTTGAAGATTATTTTCTTTTTCACCACAGGCCTCAATATGCTTCCAAACAGCCCTGCATAGATTCTACAAAAAGAGTGTTTCCAAAGTGCTGAATGAGAAGAGTTGTTTAACCATGGGAGAGGAATGCACACATCACAAAGCGGTTTCTCAGATAGTTGCCCTCTAGATTTTATCCTGGGATATTCGATTTTTTTTGTTTTGGCATCTATGAGCTCCCAAATCTGCATTCAAAGAACTGACAAAAACAGTGTTACCAAACACGTGAATCAATAGAAAGGTTTAATGCTGTGAGATGAATGCACACATGACAAAGCCATTTTTCAGAAAGCTTCTTTCTGCTTTTTATCTGAAGATATTTCCTTTTTCACTGATGGCCTCAATGCGCTCCCAAATATCCCTTCACAGATTCTACAAAAAACAGTGTTTCCAAACAGCCAAATGGAAAGAAACGTTTAACTCTGTGAGATGAATGCACAGATCACAATGTGTTTTCTCAGATAGCTTCCTTACAGTTTTTATCCTGGGATATTTGCTTTTTCACCATTTGAAACAGTGAGCTCCAAAAAGGCCATTCAAAGAGATGACTAAAACAGTGTTTCCAAACTGCTGAATCAAAAGAAAGATTTGACTCTGTGAGATGAATGCCCACATCACAAAGCAGTTTCTCAGAAAGCTTCTTTACAGTTTTTAACTGAACATAATTTCTTTTTCACCATTGGCATCAAGGTGCTCCCAAATATCCATTTGCAGATTCTACAAAAACAGTGTTTCCAAACTACTGAATGAAAAGAAAGCTTTAACTCTGTGAGATGAATGCAAACATCACAAAGCAGTTTCATAGATAGCTTCCTTCAAGTTTTTATCATGAGGTATTCACTTTTTCACCACTGACCCCAATGAGCTCCCAAATGTCCATTAGCAGAATTGACATAATCAGTGTTTCCAAACAGCTGAATCTAAGGAAAGGTTTAACTCTGTGAGAGGAATGCACACATCGCAAAGCAGTTTCTCAGAAAGCTTCTGTCTAGTTTTTATGTGAAGATATTTCCTTATTCACAATAGGTCTCAAAAAGCTCCAATATCCCTTCGCAGATTCTACAAAATGACTGTTTCCAAACTGCTCAATGAAAACAAAGGTTCAACTCTGAGGGATGAATGCACACATCAAAAAGAAGTTTCTCAGTATGTTTCTGTCTTGTTTTTATCTGAAGATATGTTCTTTTTCACCATAGTCCTCAATGCACTCCCAAATATCCCTTCGCAGATTCTACAAAAACAGTGTTGCCAAACTGCAGAATGAAAAAACTTTTAATCTGCGATTTGAATGCACACTTAACAATGCAGTTTCACAGATAGAATCCTTTTGGTTTTTATAATGCGATATTTGATTTTTCATCATTGGCCTCAATGAGCTCCAAAATGTCCATTCAAAGGATGGAAAACAAGAGTGTTTCCAAACTGCTTAAACAAAAGAAAGGTTTAAATCTGTGAGCTAAATGCATACATCACAAGACAGTTTCTCGGAAAGCTACTTTCTAGTTTTTATCTGAAGTTTGTTTTTTCAACAAAGGCCTCAATGCACTCCCAAATATCCCTTTGCAGATTCTACAAAAACATTGTTTCTAAACTGCTGAATGAATAGAAAGTTTTAACTCTGTGAGATGAATGCATACATCACAAAGCAGTTTCTCAGATAGATTCTTTTTAGTTTTATCCTGGCTTATTCACTTTTTAGCCATTCACCTCAATGAGCTCCCAAATGTTCATTCACAGAAAACACAAAAACAGTGTTTCCCAGCTGCTGAATCAAAAGAAAGGTTTAACTCTGTAAGATAAATGCACACATCACAAAGCAGTTTCTCAGAAAGCTTCGTTCTAGTTTTTATCTGGAGATATTTACTTTTTCATCATAGGCCTCAAGGTGCTCCCAAATATCCCCTTGCAAACTCTACAAAAACAGACTTTCCAAACTGCTGAATGAAAAGAAATGTTTAAACCTGCACAATGAATTCACACATCACAAAGCAGTTTTGCAGATAGCTTGCTTCTAGTTTTTGTCATGACATACTTGCATTTTTGCCATTGGCCTGAATGTTGTCCCTAATGTCCATTTGAAGAATGGACAAAAACAGTGTTTCCAAACTGCTGAATCAAAAGGAAGGTTTAAATCTGTGAGATGAATGCACAAATCCCAAAGCAGTTTCTCAGAACGTTTCTTTCTCGTTTTTATCTGAAGATATTATCTTTTTCACCATAGGCCTCAATATGCTCCAAAATATCCCTTCATAAATTTTACAAAAACAGTGTTTCCAAACTGCTGAATGGAAAAAAAAATTAACTCTCTGAGATAAATGCACCCTTCACAAAGTGGTGTTTCAGATAGCTTCCTTCTAGTTTTTATGGTGAGATATTTGCTGTTTAACCTTTGGTCTTCATGAGCTCCCAAATGCCCATTCGCAGAATGGACAAAAAAAGTGTTTCTAAACTGCTGGATGGAGAGTATGGCTTAACTCTGTGAGGTGAATGCACATATCACAAAGTGTATCCTCATATAGATTTTTTCTAGTTTTTACCCTGGGATATTTGATTTTTCACCTTTGGTCTCAATGAGCTCCCAAATGTCCATTCGAAGAATGGACATAAAAAGTGTTTCAAAACTGCTGAAGGAAAAGAAAGGTTTAGCTCTGTGAGACACACATCACAATGCGGATTCGAAGATAGATTCCTTCTGGTTTTTATCATGAACTATTCAATTTTTCACCACTGGCCTCAATGAGCTCCCAAATGTCCATTCAAAGAATGGACAAAAACTGTGTTTCCAAACTACTGAACCAAAAAGAAGGTTTATTTTTGTGAGATGAATGCACACATCCCAAAGCAGTTTCTCAGAAGGCTTCCTTCTAGTTTTTATGTGAAGATATTTCCTTTTTCATGGAAAGCCTTAATGAGCTCCCAAATGTCCATTCACAAATATTTTCTTTTTCAACATATGTATGTTTTGCGATGTGTGCATTCATCTCACAGGGTTTAACCTTTCATTTTATTCAGGAGATTACAAACACTCTCCTCCTAGAACCTGCAAAGGGACATTTGGGAGTACTTTGAAGCCTATATTGTAAAAGTGAATATCCCCAGTTTAAAACTAGAAAGAATCTATCTCTGAAATTGCTTTGTGATGTGTGCATTCATCTCACAGTTAGTTATAAACCTTTCTTTCAATTCAGCAGGCTGGAAACACTCTTTTTATAGGATCTGAAAAGACACATTTGGGAGACCATTTAGGTTTATAGTGAAAAACAGAATATCTCCACATAAAAACTAGAAAGATGGTATCTGTGAAACAGCTTTGCTATATGTGACTAAATCTCACAGAGTTAAACTGCTGTTTTGTTTCTGCATTAGAAAACTCTCTTTTTATAGAATCTGTGTAGGGACATTTGAGAGCCCACTGAGGCCTACTGTGAAAACCCATGTTTCCCCAGATAAAAACTAGAAAGAAGCTAATTGTAAAACTACTTTGTGATATGTACACTCTTCTCACAGATTTAAACCTGTGTTTTGATTCAGAGGGTTGGAATAACTCTTTTTGTAGAATCTGTGAGAAAGTATTTAGGAACCCATTGAGGTCTACTGTGAAAAATTTAATATCCCCAGACATCAACTAGAAAAATGCTATCTGTTTAACTACAGTGTGATGTGTGGATTCAGCTCTCATAGTTGCACCTTGCTTTGGATTCAGCAGATTGAAAGCAGTCTTTTTGTAGATTCAGTGAAGGGACATTTCTGAGCCCTCTGAAACATATAGTGAAAACCGAATATCCTGTGATAAAAAGTAGAAAGAAGGTATCTGTGAAACTGCTTTGTGATGTGTGGATTTAGCTCACAGAGTTAAACCTTTCTTCAGATTCAGCAGGTTGGAAACACTTTTTTAGGAGAATCTGAGAAGGTACATTTGAAGGCACACTGAGGCTCAAAGTGAAAAATAAAATATGCCATGATAAAAGCTAGAAAGAAGCTATCTGTTAAACAGCTTTGTGATCTGCTGATACAGCTCACAGAGTTCAACATTTCTTTTGATTCAGCAGGTAAAAAACGTTTTTTTAATGGAAACTAAGAATGGACATTTCTGAACCCACTGAGTCCTATAGTGAAAACCAGATACACTGAGATAAATGGTAGAAAGAAGCTATGTGTGCAATTGCTTTGTGATGTCTGAATTCACCTGGCAGAATTAAACCTTTCTTTTGATTCAACATGTGGGACTTTTCATAGAATCTGGGAAGAGACATTTCTGAGCCTACTGAGGCTTATCATGAAAACCGAGTATCCTGCGATAAGAACTAGAAAAAAGCTATCTGTGAAACTGCATTGTGCTCTGTGGATTCATGTAACAGAGTTAAACATTTGTTTTGTTTCAGCAGGTTAAAAACAGTCTTTTAGTGGAATCTAAAAATGGCCATTTCTGGCACACTGGGGCCTCTTATGAAAATCACATATCCACTGATAAAAACTAAAAAGAGTCTATCTGTAAAACTGCTTTGTGATGTGTGGATTCAGCTCACAGAATTCAATAATTCTGTGATTCAGCAAATTGGAAGCATTCTTTTTTTGGAGTCTAAGAATCGACATTTCTGTCCCCTCTGAGGCACCTACTATAAACAGAATATCCCACGATAAAAACTACAAAGTTATCTGTGAAACTGCTTTGTGGTGTTTCGGTTCAGCTAACAGAGGTTAAAACTTTCGTCTGATTTGTTGGAAACACTCTTTTTGTAGAATTGGTGAATGGACAATTGTGAAACCAGTGAGACTTATAGTGAAAACAGAAGATCCTGCCATAAAAATTGGAATGAGGCTATCTGAGAAATGGATTTGTGATGTGTGGATTCAGCTCACAGAGTTAAATCTTTTTTTATTCAGCAGGTTGGAAACACCCTTTTAGTAGAATCTGGTAATGGACATTTTTGAGCCTATTTTGGCCAATTGTACAAACCGAGTATTTCATGATAAAAACTAGTAGGAAACTATCTGTGAAACTGATTTGTTTTGTGTGGATTCAGTACACTTAGTTAAACCTTTCATTTGATTCAGCATGTTGGAAAATCTCCTTTTATAAAATCTGTGAAGGGACATTTGTAAGCCCATGGAGACCTACTGAAAACCCTAATACTTCCAGAGAAAAACTAGAAAGAAGCTATCTGTGAAACAGCTTTTTGATGTGTGAATTCATGTCACAGAGTTAAACCTTTCTTTTGTTTCAGCAGGTTGGAAACACTCTTCTTGTAGAATCTGCAAAGGAAAATTTGGGAGAACATTGAGGCCTATGATAAACAAAAATGAATATTATAAGAACTAGAAAGAAGCTATTTGTGAATAGACTTTGTGATGTGTGAATTCATCTCATGGACATAAACTTCTCTTTTGATTCAGCAGTTTGGAAACATTCTTTTTGAAAAATCTGTGAAGGGACATTTGGGGGCCCATTGACCCTATGCTGAAAAATCGAACTCCAATGAAAAAAAAATTCAAAAGTAGCTATCTATGAATCGGCACTGTGATGTGTGGATTCATCTCACAAAGATAAACCTTTATTTTGATTCAGCAGGTTGGAATTACTCTTTCTATAGAATCTGTGACGGGACATTTTTGAGCCCATTGAGGCCAAGGTGAAAAACCAAATATCCCCAGATAAAAACTAGAAAGAAGCTATCCATAAAATTACCTTGTGATTTATGGATTCATCTCACTGAGTTACACCTTTCTTTTGATGCAGCAGATGTGAAACTTTTTTGTAGAATCTGCGAAGGGACATTTGTGAGCCCATTGAGGCCTAAGTTGCAAAACTGATTATCCCAAAATAAAAACTAGAAAGAGTCTATCTGTGAAACTACCTTGGGATGTTTGGATTCATCTCACAGAGTGAAACCTGTCTTTAGATTCAGCAGGTTGGAAACACTCTTTTTGTAGAATCTGCAAAGGGACAGTTTTAGCCATTGTGGCCTATGGTGAAAAACCAAATATCTCAACGTGAAAACTAGAAAGAAGCTATCTGTGAAACTTCTTTGTTATGTGTGGATTTACCTATCAGAGTTATCAGAGTTAACCCTTTATTTAGATTCAGCAGGTTGGAAACACTCTTTTTGTAGAATCTGTGAAGGGACATTTGGAAGCCCATTGATGCCTACGACGAAAAACCAAATATCCCCAGATAAAAACTAAAAATAAGCTATCTGTGAAGCTTTCTAGTGATGTGTGGATCAGTCTCACAGAGCAAAACTTTCTTTTGATTCAGCAGGTTGAAGACACTCTTTTTGTGGAATCTGCGATGAAACATTTGTGAGACCATTGAGGCCTACAATGAAAAACTGAATATCCCTGAATAAAAACTACAAGAAGGCTATCTCTAAAACATTTTTTGAGAAGTGTGGATTTATGCCACAGAGTTAAACCTTTCTTTTGATTTATCAGGTTGGAAACTCTCTTTTTGTATAATCAGTGAGAAAACATTTTGAGCCCCGTGAGGCCTATTGTAAAAAACTGAGTTTCTCCAGATAAAAACCAGAAAGAAGATATCTGTGAAACAACCTTGTAAAGTGTAGATTCATCTCACAGATTTAAACCTTTATTTGGATTCAACAGTTTAGAAACACTTCTTTTGTAGAATCTGTGTAGGCAGATTTGGGAGCCCACTGAAGCCTTTGTAAAAAAAAACGGAATATCCCCAGATAAAAACTATAGAGAAGACATCTGGGTTACTGCTTTTTGATATGTGGATTCATCTCACAGTATTAAACCGTTTTTTGATTCAGTAGGTTGAAAACTCTCTTTTTGTACAATCTGCAAAGGGACAGTTCATAGCCCAATGCCTTCTACAGTGAAAAACATAATATGCCCAGATAAACACTAGAAAGAAGCTATCTGTGAAACTGTTTGTGAAGTGTGCATTTATCTCAGAGAGTTAAAATTTTCTTTTGATTCAGCAGGTTTGAAACACTTTCTTTATACAATCTGCTAAGGAACATTTTATAGCCCTTTGAGGCCTACACTGAAAAATTGAATATTTCTAGACAAAAACCATAAAGAAGCCATTTGTGAAACTGCTTTGTAATATGAGGATTTATCTCACAGAGTTAAAACTTTTCTTCATTCAGTACGTTGGAAACCTTCTTCTTGTAGAATCTGTGAAGGGACATCGGAGATCCCATTGAGGCCTATGCTGAATGGCCAAATATCCCCTTTGATTCAGCAGGTGGGAAACACTCTTTATGTAGAATAAGTGAAGGAATATTTGGGAACCCTCTGATGCCTAAGGTGAAAAACAGAATATTTTCTGTGATTTGGCATGTTGGAAAAACTTTTAATAGCATTTCAGAAGGGACATTTGGGAACCCATTTAGGCCTACAGTGAAAAACCAAAGGCAATCTTTTTCACCATATGCCTCAATGCACTCCCAAATATCACTTTGCAGATCCTACAAAATGAATGTTTCCAAACTGCTGAATGAAAAGAAAGATTTAACCCTGCAAGATGAATGCACACATCAGAAAGCAGTTTCTCAAATAGTTTCCTTCAAGTTTTTATTGTGGGATATTTGCTTTTTCACCATCGGCCTCAAATGGATGAAAACAGTGTTTCCAAGCTGTTGAATTAAAAGAAAGGTTAAATCTATGAGGTAAATGCATACATCACAAAGGAGTTTCTCAGAAAGCTTCTTTATAGTTTTGATCTGAAGATATTTTCTTTTTCACCATAGGCCTCTATGCACTCCAAAATATCTCTTTGCAGATTGAACAAAAACAGTGTTCAAAAACTGCTGAATGAAAACAAAGATTTACCTCAGTGAGACGAATTCACACATCACAAAGTGGTTTCTCAGAGAGTTTCCTTCTAGTTTTTATCCTAGGATATTCAATTTTTCACCACGGGCCTCAATGAGCTCAAAAAAGTCCATTCACAGAATGGACATAAACAGTGTCCCAAACAGCTGAATCAAAAGAAAGATTTAACTCTGTGAGATGAATGCACACATCACAAAGCAGGTTTTCAGAAAGCTTCTTTCTGGGTTTTGTCAGAAGATATTTTCTTATTCATGTATACCTCAGTAAGCTCCCAAATATCCCTTCGAAGATTCTACAGAAACAGTGTTTCCAAACTGCTGAATGGAAAGAAAGGTTTAGCTCTATGAGAAGAATGCAAACTTCACAAACCGGTATCTCAGATAGCTTCCTTGTACTTTTTATCCTGGGATATTTGCTTTTTTGCTGTTGGAATTAATGAGCTCCAAAAATGCCATTCAAAGAAAGGACAAAAAGTGTTTCAAAACTGCTGCATCAAAAGAAAGGTTTAACTCTGTGAGATGAATGCCCACAACACAAAGCATTTAAACAGAAAGCTTCTTTCTAGTTTTTATCTGAAAATATTTACTTTTTCACCATAGGCCTCAATGCACTCCAAAATATCCCCTCACATATTCTACAAAAACAGTGTTTACAAACTGCTGGAAGAAAGACACGTTCAACTCTGCAAGATGAATGCACATATCACAAAGTATGTTCACAGACACTTTCCTTCTAGTTTTAATCATGAGATAATCGATTTTTTGCTATTGGCCTCAAAGAGTTTCCAAATTTCCTGTCACAAAATAGGCAAAAACAGTGATTCCAAAAAGCGGAATGAAAAGAAGGGTTTCACTCTGAGAGATGAATGCCCACATCACAAAGTAGTTTCTCAGAAAGCTTCTTTCCAGTGTTTTATGAAGACATTTTCCTTTTCACCATAGGCCTCAATGCGCTCCCAAATATCCCTTTGCTGATTCCACAAAAAAAGTGTTTCCAAACATCTGAATGAAAAAAAATTTAACTCTGTGAGATGAATGCACACATCAAAAAGCAGCTTCACAGAGAGCTTCCTTCCAGTTTTTATGATGAGATATTTGCTTTTTTGGCATTGGCCTCAATGATCTCCCAAATGTCCATTGGCATAATTGACATAAACAGTGTCTCTAAACAGCTGAATCAAAAGAAAGGTTTACAAAAGCAACAACAACAAAAGCCAAAATTGACAAATGGGATCTAATTAAACTAAAGAGGTTCTGCAAAGCAAAAAAACTACCATCAGAGTGAACAGGCAGCCTAGAGAATGGGAGAAAATTTTGCAAACTACTCATCTGACAAAGGGCTAATATCCACAATCTACAAGGAACTCAAACAAATTTACAAGAAAAAAACAACAACCCCATCAACAAGTGGGTGAAGGATATGAACAGACACTTCTCAAAAGAAAACATTTATGCAGCCAAAAAACACATGAAAAATGCTCATCATCACTGGCCATCAAAGAAATGCAAATCAAAACCACAATGAGATACCATCTCACACCAGTTAGAATGGTGATCATTAAAAAGTCAGGAAACAACAGGTGCTGGAGAGGATGTGGAGAAATAGGAACAATTTTACACTATTGGTGGGACCATAAACTACTTCAACCATTGTGGAAGTCAGTGTGATGATTCATCAAGGATCTAGAACTAGAAATACCATTTGACCCAGCCATCCCATTACTGGGTATATACTCAAATGATTATAAATCGTGCTGCTATAAAGACACATGCACATGTATGTTTATTGCAGCACTATTCACAATGGCAAACACTTGGAACCAACCCAAATGTCCGTCAATGATAGAGTGGATTAAGAAAATGTGGCCCATATACACCAGGGAATACTATGCAGCCATAAAAAAGGATGAGTTCATGTCCTTTGTAGGGACATGGATGAAGCTGGAAACCATCATTCTGAGCAAACTATCACAAGGACAGAAAATCAAACACAACATGTTCTCACGCATAGGTGGAAATTGAATATTGAGAACACTTGGACATGGGAATGGGAACATCAGACACTGAGACATGTCATGGGGCGGGGAGAGGGGAAGGGATAGCAATAGAAGATATACCTAATGTAAATGACGAGTTAATGGGTGCAGCACACCCACTTGGCCGATGTATACATATGTAACAAACCTGCACGTTCTGCACATGTACAATAGAACTTAAAGTATAGTAAAAAAGTTAAAAAAAGAAATAAAAATAAATATAAAAAAGCAAAAGAAAGGCTTAATTCTGTAATATGGATAGACACATCACAAAGAAGTTTCTTAGAAAGATTCTTTCTAATTTTTATGTGAAGGTATTTTCTTTTTCACCATAGGCCTCAGTGGTCTCAAATATCCCTTGGCAGAGTCCACAAAAACAGTCTTCCCAAATGGCTGGAAGAAAAGAAAGGTTTAACTCTGTGAGATGAAGGCACCTATCTAAAAGTGGTTTCTCAGATGCCATCCTTCTAGTTTTTATCTTGGGATATTTGATTTTTTGCCATTGGCCTCAGTGAGCTCTCAAAAGGCCATTCGAAGAAATTACAAAACAGTGTTTTGAAACTGTTACATAAAGAGGAAAGTTTAACTCTGTGCAATGAACGCACACATCACAAAACAGTTTCTCAGAAAGCTTCTTTCTAGTTTTTATCTGAAGATATTTCCTTTTTCATCATAGGCCTGAATGCACTCCTAAATATCCCACCACAGATCCTACAAAAACAATGTTTCCAAACTGCTGAATGAAAGGAAAGGTTTACCTCTGTGAGATGAATGCACTCATCACAAAGTGGTTCCTCAGATAGCTTCCTTCTAGTTTTTTTTTTTCCTGGGATATTCACTTTTTCACCATTGACATCAATGAGCTCCCAAATGTGCATTTGCAGAAAGGACAAAAACAGTGTTTCCTAACTTCGCATCAAAAGAAAACTTTAACTTTGTGAGATGAATGCACACATCACAAAGCAGTTTCTCAGATCTCTTTTTTCTAGTTTTATCAGAACATATTTACTTTTTCACCATAGGCCTCAATGAGCTGCCAAATGTCCATTTGCAGAATGGACCAAACAATGTTTCTAAACTGTTGCCTCAAAGGAAAGTTTTAACGCTGTGACATGAATGCACACATCACAAAGCAGTTTGTCAGATCTTTTCTTTCTAGTTTTATCAGAAGATATTCTCTTTTTCATCATAGGCCTCAATGTGCTCCCAAATATCCCTTTGCAGATTCTACAAAAACAGTGTTTTCAAACTGCTGAATGAAAAGAAGGTTTCAAATTTTTGAGATGAATGTACATATCACATAGCATTTTCTCAAATAGCTTTCTTTTAGTTATAATCCTGGGATATTCTGTTTTTTGCCATTGGCCTCAATGAGCTCCCAAATGTCCATTAACAGAATGGACAAAAATAGTGTTTCCATACTGCTGACTATGTTTTAACTCTGAGAGATGAACGCACCCATCACAAGGCAGTTTCTCAGAAAGCTTCTTTCTAATTTTTGTCTGAAGACATTTTTGTTTTCACCATAGGCCGTAATGCCCTCCCATATATTCCTTAGCAGAATGTACCAAAACAGTGTTTCCAAACTCCTGAATGAAAAGAAAGCTTTACCTTTTTGAGATGAATGCACACATCACAAATTGGTTTCTCAGATAGCTCCTTTCTAGTTTTTATCAGAAGATACTTTGTTTTTCATCCTAGGACTCAATGAGTGCCAAATGTCCACTCATAGAATGGACAAAATGTTGTTTTTGGAAACAGTGTTTCCAAACTGTTGAATCAAAAGAAAGGATTAACTCCCTGAGATGAAGGCACACATCACAAGGAAGTTTCTCAGAAAGCTTCTTTCCAGTTTTTACCTGAAGATATTTTCTTTTTCACCATAGGCCTCAATGTGCTCCAAAATATCCCTTCACACATTCTACAAAAACAGTGTTTCCAAACTGCTGAATGAAAAGGAAGGTTTAATGATGTGAGATGAATGCACACATCACAAAGCTGATTCTCAGAAACCTTTATAGTTTTTATCTGAAGATATAACTTTTTCACCATAGCATCTATGTGCTTCCTAGTATCCCTTCACAGATTCCACAAAAACAGTGTTTCCAAACTGCTGAATGAAAATAAAGTTTTAAATTTTGTGATGAATGCACACATCACTAAGCAGTTTCACAGATACCTTCCTTCTAGTTTTCATCCCGGGATATTCACTTTTTCGCCATTGACCTCAATGTGCTCTGAAATGTCCATTCGCAGTATGCACAAAAACAGTGTTTCCAAACTGCTGAATCAAAAGAAAGATTTAACTATCTGAGATGAATGAAAATATCACAAAGCAGTTTCTTGGATGGCTTATTTCTAGTTTTTATCGGAATATATTTTGTATTTCACTGTAGGCCTCAATGAGTTCCCACATGTCCATTTGCAGAATGGACAAAACAATGTTTCCAAACAGCTGAATGAAAAGAAAAGTTTCACTTTGTGAGATGAATGAAAAGATCAAAAAGCAGTTTCTCAGAAAGCTTCTTTCTAGTTTTTAACTGAAGATATTTTCTTTTTCACCACAGACCTCAATGTGCACCCAAGTATCCCTTCACAGATTCTACATAAACAGTGTTAACAAACTGCTGGGTGTAAAGAAAGGTGTAACTCTGTGAGATGAACGCACACATTGGAAAGTGGTTTTGCAGACAGATTCCTAACAGTTTTTATTGTTGGATATTCGATTTTTCACCACTGGCCTCAAATAGCTCCCAAATGTCCATTCACAGAATGGACAAAAACAGTTTTTCCAAACAGCTGAATCAAAAGAAAGGTTTAACTCTGTGAGATGAATGCCCATATCTCAGAGCAGTTTCTCAGAAACCTTCTTTCAAGTTGCACTCTTAACGTATTTTATTTTTCACTCTAGTCCTCAATGCACTCCAAAATATACCTTTGCTGATTTTAAAATTACAGTGTTTACAAACTGCTGAAAGAAAATAAAGGTGTAATTCTGGTAGATGAATGCACACATCACAAAGCAGTTTCTCAGAAAGCTTCTTTCCAGTGTTTATCTGAAGATATTTTCTTTATCAACATAGGCCTAAATATGCTTCCAAATATCCCTTCACACGTTCTCCAAAATCTGTGTTTTCTAACTGCTGAATGAAAAGAAAGTTTTAACTTTTTGAGATAAATGCACACATCAGAAAGCAGTTACTCTGATAGCTACATTCCAGTTTTTATAATGGGATATCCGATTTTCCCAATTGGCCTTCAAGAACTCCCAAATGTCCATTCACAGAACGGACAAATACAGTGTTTCGAAACTGCTGAATTAAAAGAAAGGTTTAACTCTGTGAGATGAAAGAACACATCACAAAAGAGTTTCTCAGAAAACTTCTTTCTGGTTTTTATCCTGGGATATTTGCTTTTTTGTCATTGGCCTTAATGAGCTACAAAATATCCATTCACAGTAAGGACAAAAACACTGTTCCCAAAGTGCTGAGTCAAGAGAATAGTTTAACTTTCTGAGATGAATGCAGACATCACAAAGCAGTTTCTCAGATCGCTTCTTTCTAGTTTTTATCAGACGATAATTCACATTTCTCTGTAGTCCTCAATGAGATCCCACATGTCCTCTTGCAGAAATGACAAAAACAGTGTTTCTAAACTGTTGAAAGGAAAGAAAGCTTTCACTCTGTGAGATGAATTAACACATCAAGAAGTAGTTTCTTACAAAGCTTCTTTCTAGTTTTTATCTAAAGATATTTTCTTTTTCACCATAGGCCTCAATGTGCTCCAAAATATCCCTTTGCAGATCCCACAAAGACAGTGTTCCAAGCTGATGAATGATAAGCAAGGAGTAACTCTGTGAAATGAATGCACGTGCAGCAAAGCAGTTTCTCAGATAGCTTCTCTCAAGTTTTTATCCAGGGATACTCACTTTTTTTGCCATTGGCCTCAATGAGCTTGCAAATGTCCTCTTGCCGAATGGACAAAAACAGTGTTTCCAATCTAGTGAATCAAAAAAGAGAGGTTTAACTCTGTGAGCTGAATGTATGCATCACAAAGCACTTTCTCAGAAAGCATCTTTCTCGGTTTTATGTGAAGATATTTTCTTTATCACCATAGGCCTCTGTGCGCTCCCAAATATCCCTTCCCAGATGTTACAAATGCAGAGTTTTCAAACTGCTGAATGAAAATAAATATTTAACTCTGCGAGATGAATGCACGCATCACAAATTGGTTTTGCAGAAAGATTTCTCATATTTTTTCTTGTGGGATATTCGATTTTTCACCAATGGCCTCAATGAGCTCCCAAATGTACACTCCCAGAGTGGACAAAAACAGTGTTTCCAAACAGCTGAATCAAAAGAAAGGTTTAACTCTTTGAGATGAATGCCCACATCCCAAAGCAGTTTTTCAGAAAGCTTCTTTCTAGTTTTTATCTGAAGAAATTTTATTTTTCACCATAGGCCTCAATATGCTCCTAAATATCCCTTCACAGATTCTACAAAAACAGTGTTTCCAAACCACTCAATGAAAAAAAAAAAAAGACAATGAAAAAAAAAGATTAACTCTGCGAGATGAATGCTCACATCGCAAAATGGTTTTGCAGATGGTTTCTTTCTAGTTTTAATCCTGGGATATTCGCTTTTTCAAAGTTGGCCTCAATGAGCCCCAAATGTCCCTTCACACAATGGAAAAACACAGTGTTTCCAAACTGCTGAATCAAAAGAAAGGTTTTACTCTGCTAGATGAATGCCCACATCACAAAGCACTGTCTCAGAAAGCTTCTTTCTATTTTTTATCTGAAGATAATGACTTTATCACCATAGGACCCAATCTGCTCCAAATATCCCTTTGCAGATTCTGCAAAAACAGTGTTTTCAAACTGCTGAATTAAAATAAAGGCTTCACATTTTTAGATGAATGCACACATCACAAAGGGGTTTCTTGGATAGGTTCTTTCCAGTTTTTATCCTGGAATATTCGATATTTTGCCATTGGCCTAGATAAGCTCCCAAATGTCTATTCTTAGAATGGATAAAAAGAGTGTTTCCAAACCCCTGAATCAAAAGAAAATTTTAACTCTGTGATATGTATGCACACATCAGGAAGCAGTTTCTCAGAAAACTTCTTTCTAGTTTTCATCTGAATATATTTGCTTTTTCATCATACGCCTTAATGCACTCCCAATTTTCCCCTTGCAGATTCTACAAAACCAGTGTTTCAAAACTGCTGAACCAAAAGAAAGGATTAACTCTGTGAGATGAAGGCACATATCACAAAGCAGCTTCTCAGAAAGCTTCTTTCTAGTTTTTATCTGAAGATATTTTATTTTTCACCATAGGCCTCAATGTGCTTCCACATAACACTTTGCAGATTCTACTAAAACAGTGTATCCAAACTACTGAATGGAAATAATGTTTTATCTATGTGAAGTGAATGCACATATGACCAAGAGCATCCTCAGAGAGCTTCCGTCTAGTTTTTATCCTGGGATATTTGCTTTTTCACCATTGCCCTCAATTAGCTCCCAATTGTCCATTTGCAGATTCTACAAAAACAGTGTTTCCAAACTGCTGAATCAAAAGAAAGGTTTAACTCTGTGAGATGAATGTACGCATCACAAAGCAGTTTCTCAGAAAGCATCTTTCTAGTTTTTATTTGAAGATATATTCTTTTTCACCAAAGGCCTCAATGCGCTCCCAAATATCAGGTTGCAGATTCAACAAAAAGAGTATTTCCAAAAGGTTAATCAAAAGTAAGGTTTAACTCTGTGAGATGGATGCTCACATCACATAGCAGCTTCTCAGAAAGCTTCTTTGTAGTTTTTATCTCAAGATATTATCTTTTTCACCTTAGGCCTTAATGTGCTCCCAAATATCCATTTGCACATTCTTCAAATTAGTGTTTCCAAACTGCTGAATGAAAAGAAAGTTTTAATTCTGTGAGATATATGCACATATCACAAACTGGTTCCTCAGGTAGCTTCATCTAGTTATTATCATGGGATATTCACTTTTTTGCCATTGTCCTGAAGGAGCTCCCAAATGTCCATTCACAGTATGGACAAAAACAGTGTTTCCAAACTGCTGCATCAAAAGAATGGTTTAACTCTATGAGATGAATGTCCACATCACAATGCAGTTTCTCCAAAAGCTTCTTTCTAGTTTTTATTCGAAGATAACATATTTTTCACCATAGGCCTAAATGCGATCCCAAATATCCCTTCTCAGATACAATGAAAACAATGTTTTCAAACTTCAGAACGAAAAGAAAGTTTTAAATTTTCGAGATGAATGCACATAACATGAAGCCATTTCTCAGATAGTTTCTTTCTAGTTTTTATCCTGGGATGTTTGATATTTCACCACTGGCTTAGATCAGTTCCCAAATGTCCATTCACAGAATGGGCAAAAACAGTGTTTCCAAACTGCTGAATTAAAAGAAAGGTTTAACTCTGTGAGATGAATGCACACATCACAAAGCAGTTTCTTAGAAAGTTTCTTTCTAGTTTTTCCTGAAAAATATTTTTTTCACCCTAGGCCTCATTGCACTCCCAAATATCCCTTTCAGATTCTACAAAAACAGCATTTTCTAATTGCTGAATGAAAAGAAAGGTTTAACTTTTTGAGATGAATGCACACATCACAAAGCTGTTTATCAGATAACTGAATTCTAGTTTTTAAAATGGTATATTCGATTTTTCACCTTTGGCCTCAATGAAATCCCAAATGTCCATTCGCAGAATGAGGCCTCAATGAGGCCACAATGAGAATGAAGCCATTTCTTAGATCACTTCTTTCTGGTTTTTATCTTAGGCCTGAATAAGCTCCCAAATGTCCATTCACAGAATGGACAAAAACAGTGTTTCCAAACTGCTGAATCAAAGGAAAGTTTAACTCTTTGTGATGAATGCACACATCACAAAGTAGCTTTGCAGATACCTTCCTTCTAGTCTTTGTCATGAGATAATTGATTTTTCACCATTGGCCTCAATCAGCTCCCAAATGTAGATTTGAAGAATGGACAAAAACAGTGTTTCCAAGTTGCTGAATCAAAACGAAGGTTTAACTCTGTGAGATAAATGCACATCCCAAAGCAGATTCTCAGAAAGCTTCTTTCTAGTTTTTAGGTGAAGATATTTTCTTTTTCACCATAGGCCTTAATGCGCTCCCAAATATCCCTTCGTAGATTCTACAAAAAAAAAGTGCTCCAAATTGCAGAATGAAAAGAAAGGTTTAACTCTGTGAGAGGAATGCACACATCACAATGTGGTTTCGCAGATAGATTCCTTCTAATTTTTATATTGGGCCTCAATGAGCTCCAAAATATCTACTTTTTTATCTAATTTTAACTCAATGAGCTCCCAAATGTCCATTCGCAGAATGGATAGCAACAGCATTTCCAAACTGCTGAATCAAAAGAAAGGCTTACCATGAATGCACATGTCACAAAGGAGTTTCACCGATAATTTGTTTCTAGTTTTTATTTGGGAATATTTGCTTTTTTCCCATTGGCTCCCAAGAGCTTCCAAATATCCCTACACAGATTCTACAGAAAGAATATTTCCAATGTATTGAATCAAAAGAAAGATTTAAATCTGTGTGATGAATTCACACAAAACAAAGCAGTTTCACAGATAGCTTCTTTGTACTTTTCTTTCTCAGCATATTCACTTTTTCGCCATATGCCATAATTTCTCCAAAATGTCCCTTCACAGATTCTACAGAAAGAGTGTTTCCAACCTCCTGAAACAAAAAAGGTTTAACTCTGTGAGATGAATCCACACAACAACAGGGAGTTTCACAGTTTCTTTCTAGTTTTTTTTTTACCTTTTTTTTATTATTATACTTTAAGTTTTAGGGTACATGTGCACAATGTGTATGTTTGCTTTAGGGTATATGTGCACAATGTGCATGTTTGTTACATATGTATACGTGTGCCATGTTGTTTTGCTGCACCCATTAACTCGTCATTTAGCATTAGGTGTATCTCCTAATGCTGTCCCTCCCCCCTCCCCCCACCCCACAACAGTCCCTGGAGTGTGATGTTCCCCTTCCTGTGTCCATGAGTTCTCATTGTTCAATTCCCATCTATGAGTGAGAGCATGCGGTGTTTGGTTTTTTGTCCTTGCGATAGTTTACTGAGAATGATGTTTTCCAGTTTCATCCATGTCCCTACAAAGGACATGAACTCATCATTTTTTATGGCTGCATAGTATTCCATGGTGTCTATGTGCCACATTTTCTTAATCCAGTCTATTGTTGTTGGACATTTGGGTTGGTTCCAAGTCTTCGATATTGTGAGTAGTGCCACAATAAACATGTGTGTGTATGTGTCTTTATAGCAGCATCATTTATAGTCCTTTAGGTATATACCCAGTAATGGGATGGCTGGGTCAAACATTTTGCATCAGTGTTCATCCAGGATATTGGTGTAAAATTCTCTTTTTTGGTTGGGTCTCTGCCAGGCTTTGGTATCAGGATGATGCTGGCCTCATAAAATGAGTTACAGAGGATTCCCTCTTTTTCTGTCGATTGGAATAGTTTCAGAAGGAATGGTACCATTTCCTCCTTGTACCTCTGGTAGAATTTGGCTGTGAATCCATCAGGTCCTGGACTCTTTTTGGTCGATAAGCTATTGATTATTGCCACAATTTCACAACCTGTTATTGGTCTATTCAGACATTCAACTTCTTCCTGGTTAGTCTTTCTAGTTTTTATCTGGTGATTTTCAGTTTTTCTCCATAGGCCTCAATGAGTTTTCAAATGTCCCTTAACAAATTCTACAAAAAGAGCAACTCCAACCTGCTGAATCAAAAGAAAGGTTTAACTCTTTGAGATGAACCCACACGCCACTAAGCAGTTTCACAGATAGCTTTTTTCTAATGTTTATCTGGGGATATTCGATTTTTCTTCATTTGCCTCAATGAATTCCCAAATATCCTTTCACACATTCCACAAAAAGAATGTTTACAACCTGCTGAATCAAAAGAAAGGTTTAACTCTGTGAGATTAAGCCACCCACCACCAAGAGTTTCACCAACAGCTTCTTTCTAGTTTTTATCTGGGGATATTCTGTTTTTCCCCATAGGCCTCAATTGGCTTGGAATTGTCCATTCACAGATCTTACAAAAAGACTGTTTCCAACATGCTGAATCAGAAGAAAGTTTTAATTCTGTGAGGTGAATCCACAAATCACAAAGCAGTTTCACAGACATATTCTCTGTAGTTTTTATCAAGAGATATTTGATTTTTCCCCTAGGCCTCAATGGGCTCCCAAATGTCCCATCACAGTTTGTACAAAAAGCGTGTGTCCAACCTGCTGAATCAAAAGAAAGCTTAAACTCTGTCAAATGAATCCACACATCAAAAAGCAGTTTCACCGAAATTTTTTTTTCTAGTTTTATCTGAAGACATTCCTTTTTCTTGCATAGCCCACAATGAGCTTTCCAATGTCCCTTCGCAGATTCTACCAAAAGAGTCATTCCAACTTGTGGAATCAAAAGCAATATTTACTTCTGTGAGATGAATCCACTGATCACCAAGCAGCTTCACAGATAGCTTCTAGTTTTCATCTGGTGCTATTTTGTTTTTCCCCATATGCTTCAAAGGGCTCCAAAATATTTCTTCATAGATTCTATAAACAGAGTGTTTCCAACCTGCTGAATCAAAGAAAGGTTTAAGTCTATAAGAGGATTTAACACATCCCCAAGCTGTTTGACAAATAGCTTCTTTCTAGTTTTTATCTAGGAATATTCAATTTTCCCCCATAGGCCTCAAAGGGATCCCAAATTATACTTCACAGATTCTCCAAAAAAAAAAAAAAAAACTGTTTCCAACTCGCTCAATCAACAGAATGGTTTCACTCTGAGAGATGAATCTACACATCACAAGCAGTTTCACAAATAGCTTCTTTGTAGTTTTTATCCGGGGATATTCGTGTTTTCCCCATAAGCCTAAATGTCCCTTGGCAGGTTCAACAAAAAGAGTGTAGTCAGGCTGCTGAATCAAAAAAACAGGTTTAACTCTGTGAGATGAATCAACCTACCACCAAGCAGTTTCACAGATGGCTTCTTTCTAGTTTTTATCTGGGAATTTTTTGTTTTTCACCATAGGCCTCGATGGGCTCCCAAATGACCCTTTGCAGATTCTACAAAAAGAGTGTTTCCAAACTGCTGAATCAAAAGGAACATTTAACTCTGTGAGGTGAATCCACACATTACAAAGCAGTTTCACAGATGGCTTCTTTCTAGTTTTTATGTGGGGATTTCCTGATTTTCTTCCTAGGCCTCAATGGACTCCAAGTGGCCCTACACAGATTCTACAAAAAAAGGGTTTCCAACCTGCCAAATCAGTAGAAAATTTACCTCCTTTAGATGAGTCTACATATAACCAAGCTATTTTACAGATTGCTTCTTTCTAGTTTATATCTGGAGATATTTGGTTTCTGTCATAAGCGTCAATGGGTGCTGAAAATTTTTTTTTGCAGATTCTACAAAAAAGAGTGTTTCCATACTGTCGAATGAAAGCAATGTTGTTACTCTGTGAGATGAATCCACACATCACTAAGCAGTTTCACAGGTAGCTTCTTTCTGTTCTTTATTTGAGAATATTTGTTTTTTCCTCATAGGCCCCCATGGGCTCAAAAAAGCCCCTTTACAGAGTCTATAAAAAGAGTGTTTCTAAACCGCTGAGTTAAAAGAAAGCTTTAACTCTGTGAGATGAATTCACATTTCACCACGCAGCTTCACAGATACTTTCTTTGTATTTTGTATTTTGGGATTTCCAATTATTCCCCCTAGGAATCAATGGGCTCCCAATTGATCATTTGCAGATTCTACAAAAGAGTGTTTCCAATCTGCTGAATAAAAGGAATGTTTATCTCTGTGGCAAGAATCCACACATCACCATGCAGTTTCACAGATACCTTCTCTCTAGTTTGCATCTTGGGATATGTGTTTATTCCCCATCATCAATGGGCTCCCCACTGACCCTATGCAGATTCTGCAACAGATATGTTTTACTCTGTGACGTGAATCCACACATCACAAAGCAGCTTTACACATAGCATCTTTCTAGTTTTTATCTTTAGATATTTGTTTTTTCCCCATAGGCCTCAATGGACTCCAGAATGTCCCTCTGCAGATTTTACGAGAAGTGTATTTCCAACATGCTGAATTAAAAGAAAGATTTAGCAGTGTGAAATGAATACACACATCCCAAAGCAGTTCCACAATTAGCTTCTTTTTACTTTTTATCAGGGAATATTCTGTTTTTTCTCATAGCCCTCAATGGGCTCCCAAATGTCCCTTCACAGATTCTACAAAAAGAGTGTTTCTAACCTGCTGAATCAAAAGAAAGGTTTAACTCTGTGAGAGGAATATTCATATCACCAAGCAGTTTCTCAGAAAGTTCTTTCTAGAAGTTACCTTGGGATATTCTTTTTTACTCCATAGGAGTCAATGGGCTCCCATATGTTCCTTGGCAGATTCTGCATAAAGAGTGTTTCCAACCTGCTGTTTCAAAAAAAAAAATGGTTTAAGTCTGTGAGTTGAATCCATACATCAACAACCAGTTTCAAAGACAGTTTCTTTCTAGTTTTTATCTGTGGATATTCTGTTTTTTTCCCATAGACCTCAAGGAGCTCCCAAATGTCCCTTTGCAGATTTTACAAAAAGAGGGTTTCCAACATGCTGCATCAAAAGGAAGGCTTAACTCTGTGAAATGAATCCACATATCACCAATCAGTTTCACAGACAGCTTCTTTCTTGTTTTTATCTTGGATATTTGGTTTCTCCCCATACACCTCAATGGGCTTTCACATGTCCCTTCACAGATACTACAAAAATAGTGTTTCCAACCTGCTGTTGGAAAAGAAAGCTTCAACTTTTTAAGATGAATCAAACGATAAGTTTAACTCTGTGGGATGAATCTACACATCAACAAGAAGTTTCATAGATAGCATCTTTCTAGTTTTTATCTTTGGATATTCCCTTTTTGCTCTTAATTTTTATGTGGGGATATTCTGTTTTTCCCCATAGGCCTCAATGGGCTACGTAATGTCCCTTCACAGATTCTGGAAAAAGAATGTTTCAAGCCTGCTTAATCAAAAGTTTAACTCTGTGAGCTGATTCCACATATCACCAAGCAGTTTCACAGACAGCTTCTTTCTGTTTTTTTGTCTGGAAATATTTGGGTTTTCCCCATAGGCTTCCATGGTCTCCCAAATGTCCCTTCAAAGATTCTAAAAAATAAGTGTTTCCAACCTGCAGGATCAAAAGATAGGTGTAAGTCTGAGAGATGAATCCACACATCACAAACCACTTTAACAGATAGCTTCATTTTTTCTTTATCTGGGGACATTCATTTTTTCCTCCTAGGCCACAGCAGGCTCCTAAATGTCCCTTCACAGATTCTACAAAAAGAATGTCTCCAACCTGCTCAATTAAAATAAATGTTTAACTCTGTGTGATGAATCCAAAAATATAAAAGCAGTTTCACAGATAGATTCTTTCTAGTTTTTATGTGGGGATGTTTTGTCTCTTCTCATAGGCTTCAAAGCGGTCTCAAATGTCCCGTCGCAGATTCTACATGAAGAGTGTTTTCAACCTGCTGAATCAAAAGGAAAGATTTAAATCTGTGAGACGAATCCACACATCACACAGCAATTTCAGAGATAGCTCCTTTCTAGTTTGTATATGGGGATTCTCAGTGTTTATCCCTAGGGCACAATCAGATCCCAAATTTTCCAACACATATTCTACAAAAAGAGGGTTTCCAGCCTCCTGAATCAAAAGTAAGTTTTATCTCCATGACATGAATTTACACATCACAGAGTTTTTTCTATGTAGCTTCTTTCTAGTTTTTATCTGGAGATATTTGGTTTTCCCCATAGGCCTCAGTGGGCTAACAAATGTCCCTTCACATAATCCACAAATAGTGTGTTTTTAACGTGCTGAAAGAAAAGAAAGGTTTAGCTCTGTGACATGAATCCACACATCAACAAGCAGTTTTACAGATAGATTATTTCTGCTTTGTTTTTTTTTGTTTTTTTTTTGTTTTATTTGTAATTGGGTTGTTTGTCTTTTATTGATGAATTGTAAGAGTTTCTCATATATTCTCAATGCAATTTTTTAACAGATATAATTTGCAAATATTTTGTTCCATTCTGTAATTCTTTTTGCCTTTTTTTTAATTATTATACTTTAGGTTTTAGGGTACATGTGCACAATGTGCAGGTTTGTTACATATGTATCCATGTGCCATGTTGGTGTGCTGCACCCATTAACTCGTCATTTAGCATTAGGTATTATCTCCTAATGCTGTCCCTTCCCCCTCCCCCCACCGCACAACAGTCCCCGGAGTGTGATATACCCCTTCCTGTGTCCATGAGTTCTCATTGTTCAATTCCCACCTATGAGTGAGAACATGCGGTGATGTTTTTTGTCCTTGCGATAGTTTACTGAGAATGATGGTTTCCATTTTCATCCATGTCCCTACAAAGGACATGAACTCATCATTTTTTATGGCTGCATAGTATTTCATGGTGTATATGTGCCACATTTTCTTAATCCAGTCTATTGTTGTTGGACATTTGGGTTAGTTCCAAGTCTTCGCTATTGTGAGTAGTGCCACAATAAACATGTGTGTTTATGTGTCTTTATAGCAGCATGATTTATAGTCCTTTAGGTATATACCCAGTAATGGGATGGCTGGGTCAAATGGTATTTCTAGTTCTAGATCCCTGAGGAATCGCCACACTGACTTCCACAATGGTTGAACTAGTTTACAGTCCCACCAACAGTGTAAAAGTGTTTCTATTTCTCCACATCCTCTCCAGCACCTGTTGTTTCCTGACTTTTTAATGATGGCCATTCTAACTGGTGTGAGATGGTATCTCATTGTGGTTTTGATTTGCATTCCTCTGATGGCCAGTGATGATGGGCATTTTTGCATGTGTTTCTTGGCTCCATAAATGTCTTCTTTTGAGAAGTGTCTGTTCATGTCCTTTGCCCACTTTTTGAAGGGGTTGTTTTTTTTTTTCTTGTAAATTTGTTTGAGTTCATTGTAGACTCTGGATATTAGCTCTTTGTCAGATGAGTAGCTTGCAAAAATTTTCTCCCATTTTCTAGGTTGCCTGTTCACTCCGAAGGCAGTTTCCTTTGCGGTGCAGAAGCTCTTTAGTTTAATTAGATCCCATTTGTCAATTTTGGCTTTTGTTACCATTGCTTTTGGTGTTTTAGATATGAAGTCCTTCTCCATGCTTATGTACTGAATGGTTTTGCCTAGGTTTTCTACCAGGGTTTTTATGGTTTTAGGTCTAACTTGTAAGTCTTTAATCCATCTTGAATTAATTTTTGTGGAAGGTGTAAGGAAGGGATCCAGTTTCAGCTTTCTACATATGGCTAACCCGTTTTCCCAGCACCGTTTATTAAATAGGGAATCCTCTCCCCATTGCTTGTTTTTGTCAGGTTTGTCAAAGATTAGATAGTTGCAGATATGCAGCATTATTTCTGAGGGCTCTGTTCTGTTCCATTGATCTATGTCTCTGTCATGGTACCAGTACCATTCTGTTTTGGTTACTGTAGCCTTATAGTATAATTTGAAGCCAGGTAGCATGATGCCTCCAGCTTTATTCTTTTGGCTTAGGATTGACTTGGCGATGCAGGCTCTTTCTTGGTTCCATATGAACTTTAAAGTAGTTTTATCCAACTCTGTGAAGAAAGTCATTGGTAGCTTGATGGGATGGCATTGAATCTATAAATTACCTTGGGCAGTATGGACATTTTCATGATATTGATTCTTCCAACCCGTGAGCATGGAATGTTCTTCCATTTGTTTGTATTCTCTTTTATTTCATTGAGCAGTGGTTTGTAGTTCTCCTTGAAGAAGTCCTTCACACCCCTTGTAAGTTGGATTCCTAGGTATTTTATTCTCTTTGAAGCAATTGTGAATGGGAGTTCACTCAAGATTTTGCTCTCTGTTTGTCTGGGATTGGTGTACAAGAATGCTTGTGATTTTTGTATATTGATTTTGTATCCTGAGCCTTTGCTGAAGTTGCTTATCAGCTTAAGGAGATTTTGGGCTGAGACGATGGGGTTTTCTAGATAGACAATCATGTCATCTGCAAACAGGGACAATTTGACTTCCTCTTTTCCTAATTGAATACCCTTTATTTTCTTCTTCTGCCTGATTGCTCTGGCCAGAAGTTCCAGCACTATGTTGAATAGGAGTGGTGAGAGAGGGCATCCCTGTCTTGTGCCAGTTTTCAAAGGGAATGCTTCCAGTTTTTGCCCATTCAGTATGATATTGGCTGTGGGTTTGTCATAGATAGCTCTTTTATTTTGAGATACGTCCCATCAATACCTAATTTATTGACAGTTTTTAGCATGAAACGTTGTTGAATTTTGTCAAAGGCCTTTTCTGCATCTATTGAGATAATCATGTGGTTTTTGTCTTTGGTTCTGTTTATATTCTGGATTACATTTATTGATTTGCATATGTCAAACCAGCCTTGCATCCCAGGGATGAAGCCCACTGGATCATGCTGTATAAGCTTTCCAAAATTGACCACATAGTTGGAAGTCAAGTTCTCCTCAGCAAATGTAAAAGAACAAAAATTATAACAAACGATCTCTCAGACCACAGTGCAATCAATCTAGAACTCAGGATGAAGAAACTCCCTCAAAACCGCTGAACTACATGGAAACTGAACAACCTGCTCCTGAATGACTACTGGGTACATGATGAAATGAAGGCAGAAATATAGATGTTCTTTGAAACCAACGAGAACAAAGACACAACATACCAGAATCTCTGGGACACATTCAAAGCAGTGTGTAGAGGGAAATTTATAGCACTAAATGCCCACAAGAGAAAGCGGGAAATATCCAAATTTGACACCCTAACATCACAATTAAAAGAACTAGAAAAGCAAGAGCAAACACATTCAAAAACTAGCAGAAGGCTAGAAATAACTAAAATCAGAGCAGAACTGAAGGAAATAGAGACACAAAAAACTCTTCAAAAAATTAATGAATCCAGGAGCTGGTTTTTTGAAAATTTCAACAAAATTGATAGCAAGACCAATAAAGAAGAAAAGAGAGAAGAATCAAATAGACGCAATAAAAAATGAATAATGGATATCACCACAGATCCCACAGAAATACAATCTACCATCAGAGAATATTACAAACAGCTCTATGCAAATAAACTAGAAAATCTAGAAGAAATGGTTAAATTCCTAGACACATACACCCTCCCAAGACTAAACCAGGAAGAATTTGAGTCTCTGAATAGACCAATAACAGGCTCTGAAATTGTGGCAATAATCAATAGCTTACCAACCAAAAAGAGTCCAGGACCTGATGGATTCACAGCCGAATTCTACCAGAGGTACAAGGAGGAACTGGTACCATTCCTTCTGAAACTATTCCAATCGATAGATAAAGAGGGAATCCTCCCTAACACATTTTATGAGGCCAGCATCGTCCTGATACCAAAGCCTGGCAGAGACACAACCACAAAAGAGAATTTCAGACCAATATCCTTGATGAACATTGATGCAAAAATCCTCAATAAAATACTGGCAAACCGAATCCAGCAGCACATCAAAAAGCTTATACACCATGATTCTTTCTACTTTGTATCTGAAGATTTTCAGTTTTCCCTCTAGGCCCCAATGGGCTCCAAAGTGTCCCTTCAGAGTTTCTACAAAAAGACAGGTTGCAACATGCTGAATCAAAAGAAAGGCTTAACTCTGCAAGATGAATGTACCCATCACTAAACAGTTTTACAGATATCTTCTTTCTAGTTTTTATATGCATATATTCGGCTTTTCCCCTTAGGCAACAATGTTCTCCCAAATGCCCTTTCACACATCCTACAAGAGAGTGTTTTCAACCTTCTGAATCAAAAGGAAGTTTTAACTTTGTAAGATGAATCCACACATCACCAAGCACTTTCACAGATAGTTTCTTTCTAGTTTGTATCTGGGGATTTTCCTTTGTTTCCCCTAGGTCTCATTGGACTCTTAAATGTCCCTTCATAGATTGTACAAAAACAGTGTTTCCACCACGCAGAATCAAAATAAAGGCTTACATCTGTGAGGTGAATCCACGCAACACCCAGCAGTTTCACAAATATCTTGTTTCTGGTTTTTATTTGGTGATATTTTGTTTTTCCGCACATCCGTCAAAAAGTTCCAAAATGTTTCTTTGCTGATTCTAGAAAGAGTATTTCCAAACAGCAGAATCAAAAGAAAGGTTTAACCCTGGGAGATGAGAGCACAAATCAAAAAGCAGTTTCACAGATAGATTCTTTTCAGATTTTGTCTGATGATATTCGATTTTTCCCCACATGCCTTAAAGGGCTCAAACATGTTCCTCGCATATTCTACAAAAAGTGTTTCCAACCTGCTGGATCAAAATAAAGGTTTATCTCTGTGAGACGAAGCCACACAACACCAAACAATTTCACAGATAGCATCTTTCCAGTTTTTATCTTGGCATAATCTGTTTTGCCCCTCAGGCTTCTATAGGTCCCCAAGTGTTTCTTCGCAGATTCTAAATAAAGAGTGTTTTGAACCCACTGAATCAAAAGAAAGGCTCAAGTGAACTCTGTGACATGAATCCTAACATCACCAAGCAGTTTCACAGATATCTTTTTTCTGTCTTTTATCTTGGGATATTTGTTTTTTCTCCATAGGCCACAATGGGCTCCCAAATGTCCCATAGCAGATTCTACAAAAAGAGGTTTTATAACTTGCTGAATCAAAATAAAGGTTCAACTCTTTGAGGTGAATCCTCACATCACCAAGCAGTTTCACAAAGAGTTTCTTTCTAGATTTTAACTGGGGATATTCTGGTTTTTTTTTTCCATAAGTCTAAATGGGCTCCCCAATGTCCCTTCACAGTTGCTACAGAAAAAATAACCCCAACCAGCTGAATCAAAAGAAAGATTTAACTCTATGAGATGAATACACACATCACCAAGCAGTTTTGCAGAACGCTTCTTTCTGGTTTTTATCTGGGGATAATTTATTATTCCCCTTCGACCTCAATGGACTCTCAAATGTTTCTTCACATATTCTACAAAAAGAGGTTTTATAACCTGCTGAATCAAAAGAAAGTTTTAACTCTGTGAGATGAATCCACACATCACCAAGCAGTTTCTCAGATAGCTTTTTCCTGGTTTTTATCTGGGAATAATCAGTTTTTTTTCCCGTAGGCCTCAATGGGCTCCAGAATGTCCATTTGCAAATTCTACAAAAAGAATATTTCCAACAGGCTGGAAAATCAAAAGTTTTAACTCTTTCACATGGTTCCACACATCATGAAGCTGTTTCACAAACAGCTTCTCCCTAGGTTTTATCTGGGGGCATTCAGTTTTCCCCATTGCCCTCAATGGGCTTGCAAGGATCTCTTTGCAGATTTTTCAAAAAGAGTGTCAGCCATCTCCTTATCAAAGAAAGGTTTAACTCTATGAGATAAATCCACATATCAACACGCAATTTCACAGATAGCTTCTTTCTAGTTATTGTCTTGGGATATTCACTTATTGCCATTGGCCTCAATGGGCTCCCAAATGTCTTTTCACGTATTCTACCAAAAGTGGGTTTTGAACCTGTTGAATCAATAGAAAGATTAACTCTGTAAGATGAATCCACACATCATGAATCAATTTCAGAGATAGCTTCTTTCTAGTTATTATCTGGGTATATTCTCATTTATCCCCAAAAGCTCTAAAGGGATCCTAAATATCCCTTCACAGATTATACAAAAAGATTGTTTCCATCTTGCAAATTCAAAAGAAAATTTTACTGCTGTGAGATGAATCCGCACATCACAAAGCAGTTTCACAGATAGCTTCTTGCTAGATTTCCTATGGAGATGTTTTGCTTTCCCCATAGGCCTTAATGGTCTCTGAGAAGTTTTTTCTCATATTCTACAGAAAACCACTTTACAACCTCCTGAATCAAAAGAAAGGCTTAACTCTGTGAGATGAATCCACAATCACAAAGGAGTTTCATAAATAGCTTCTTTCTAGTTTCTATAAGGGGACATTTCGTTTTTGTTTCTTGTCCCCAATGGGCTCCCAAATATCTCTTTGCAGATTCTACAAAAAGTGTATTTCTAACCTGCTGAATGAAAAAAAAAGCTTTAACTCTGTGAGATGAATCCACACATCACCAAGCAGTTTCACAGATAGCTTCTTTTTAATTCTTATCTGGTGATATTCAGTTTTTCCCCACATGCCTCAAAAAGCATCAAAATGTTTCTTCACTGATTCTACAAAAACAGTGTTTCCAACCTGCTGAATCAAAAGAAAGGTTTAACTCTGTGAGACGTATCCATACATCACCAAAAAGTTTCACTGATACCTTCTTTCTAGTTGTTATCTGTGGATATTCAATTTTTTTTGCCATAGGCCTCAACGGGTACCCAAATATCCCTTTGCAGATTCTAAAACAACCATGTTTCCAACCTGTACAATGAAAAAAAAGGTTTACCTCTCTAAGATGAATCCATATATCACCAAGCAGTCTTACAGATAGCTTCATTTTTTCTTTTATCCACAAATATTCTGTTTTTCCCCATAGGCCTCTAAGGATTCCCAAGTTGTGTTCACAGATTCTATAATGAGTGTTTACAACTTGCTGTATTAAATGAAAGGTTTAACTGTTTGAGATGAATAATAAAAGGTTTAATTCTGTGGTGTGAATCCACACATCACCAAGCATAGGCCTACATGTTGTCCCAAATGTCCGTTTGCAGATTCTACAAAAAGAGTGTTTCTAACCTGCTAAATTAAAAGAAAGGTTTATCTATGTGAGTTGAATCCATACATCACCACGTAGTTTCACAGATAGCTTCTCTGTAGTTTGTATCTTGGGATTTCTGGTTACTCCCTCTAGGCAACAATGGGCTCCCAATTGACACTTTGCAGATTCTACATAAAAGTGTTTCCAACCTGCTGAATAAAAGGAAGATTTACCTCTGTGAGAAGAATCCACACATCACCATGCAGTTTCACGGATAGATAGTTTTTTTCTAGTTGTTATCTGGGGATATTCTTTTGTTACATATAGGCCTCTATGGGCTCCTAGATTTCCCTTAGCAGATTATACAAACAGAGTGGTTACAACCTGCTGAATCAAAAGAAAGGTTTAATCCTGTAAGACGAATCCACACGTCACAAGGCAGTTTCACAGATAGCTTCCTTCTAGTTTTTATCTGGTAATATTCTATTTTCCCCACAGGCCTCAAAGGGCTCCCAAATATCCCTTCCCAGATTCCACAAATAATGTGTTTCCAACCTGCTGATTAAAAAAAGAAATGTTTAACTCTCTCAGATGAATTCAGGCATCACCAAGCAGTTCCACAGATAGCTTCTTTCTAGTTTTTATCTGGGGATATTCAGTTTTTCCCATAGGCCTCTAGGGGCTCCCAAATGTCCTTATGCAGATTGTACAAAAAGAGTGTTTTCAAACTGCAGAATGAAAAAGAAAGTTTAAATCTGTGAGAAGAATCTACACCTCACCACGTAGTTTTACAGATAGCTTCTTTCGACCTTTTATGCATGTATATTTGGTTTTTCCCCACAGGCCTCTATGGAACACAAAGTTCCATTTGCAGATCCTGCAAAAAGTGTTTCCAACCTGTTGTATGAAAAGAAAGGTTTAATTCTTTGAGAAGAAACAAAATAAAGTTTTAATTCTGTGGGGTAAATCACCACATCACCAAGCAGTTTCATTAGATAGCATCTCTCAAGTTTTTATCTGGGAATATTCCCTTTTTCCCATTAGGCCCCAATGGGCAGCCAGATGTCCCTTCACAGATGCTACAAAAAGAGTGTTTCCAATGTGCTGAATCAAAAGAAAGTTTAACTCTGTGAGATGAATCCACACATCACCAAACAGTATCACAGATATCTTCTTTCTAATTTTTACCGGGAAATATTTCGTTTTTCCCTGTAGACATCCATGTTTCCCCAAGTGTCCCATCGCTGATTCTACAACAAGAGTGTTTCCAACCTGCGGACTTGAAAAAAAAGGTTTATCTCTGTGAGTTGAATCCATACATCACCACACATTTTCTCAGATCACTTCTCTGTAGTTTGTATCTTGCAATTTCCAGTTATTCCCCCAGGCATCAATGGGCTCCTAAGTGATAGGTTGCAGATCCTTCATAAAAGTGTTTCCAACCTGCTGAATAAAAGAAAGGTTTATCTCTGTGAGAAAAATCCACACATCACCACGCAGTTTCACAGATAGTTTCCTTCCAGTTTTTATCTGGTGATATTCTGTTATTATGCATTGGCCTCAATGGGCTCTTAAATGCCTCTTAGCAGATTATACAAAAAGAGTGATTCCAACCTGCTGAATCAAAAGAGAGGTTTAACTCTGTGAGATTAATCAAAACATCACAAAGCAGTTTCACAGATGGTTTCTTCTTATTTTTTATCTGGGGATATTTAATTTTTTCCCATAGTCCTCAATGGGCTCCAAAATATTCCTTGATAGATTCTACAAAAAGAGTGTTTCCAACCTGCTGAATCAAAAGAAAGCTTTAATTTTGTGAGATGAATTGACACATCACAAAGCAGTTTCATACAAAGCTTCTTTCTAGTTTTTATCTGGGGATTTTCTGTTTTTCTTTTTAGGCCACAACGGACTCCCAAATGTCCCTTTGCAGATTCTACAAAAATAGTGTTTCCAATCTGCTGAGTCAAGACAAAAGTTTAACTCTGTGAGATGAATCCACATATCACCAAGTCATTTCACAGTTGCTTCTTTCTGGTCTTTATCTGGAGATATGTGGTTTTTTTCCCCTAAGCCTCAATGGGTTCCAATAGGTCGTTTTGCAGATTCTACACAAAAAGTGTTTCCACCAGCTGAATCAAAAGAAAGGTGTTACTCTGTGAGATGAATCCACACATCACAAAGCATTTTCACAGATAGCACCTTTCCAGTTTTTATCTGTTGATATTCAGTTTTTCCTTACAGGCCTTAGTGGGTGCAGAAATGTCCCTTCTCAGATTCTACAAAAAGAGGGTTTCCAACCTGCTGAAACAAAGGAAAGCTTTAGCTCTGTGAAATGAATCCACACGTTACCAAGCAGTTTCAAAGACAGGTTCTTTCTTGTTTTTATCTGGGGATATTTTGTTTTTCTTCATAGGCCTCAATTGGATCCCGAATGTCCCTTCTCAGATTCTACAAAAACAATGTTTCCAACCTGCTTAATCAAAAGGAATGTGTAACTCTGTGAGATTAATCAACACATCCCAAAGCAGTTTCACAGATGGATTCTTTCTAGTTTTTATTTGGTGATATTCAGTTTTTCCTCCTAGGCTTCAACGAGCTCCCAAATGTCCCCTAACAAATCCTACCAAAAGAGGGTTTCCAAACTATTGATTGAAAAGAAAGGCTCAAATCTGTAAAGTGAATGAACACATCTCAGAGCAGTTTCAAAGATTCCTTCTTTCCAGTTTTTATCTGAGGATATTCTGTTTTTCCCCATAGGACTTAATATGTTCTCAAATTTCCCTTTGCAGATTCTACAAAAAGAGTGTTTCCAACCTGCTGAATCAAAGGAAAAGTTTAGCTCTGTGAGATGAATCCACACATCTCAAAGGTGTTTCATAGATAGCTTCTTTCCATTTTTTATCTGGGGATATTATGTTTTTCCCCACAGGCCTCAACAGGCTCTCAAATGTCCCTTCACAGACTCTTCAAAAAGGGTGTTTACAACCTGTTGATTCAAAATAAAGTTTTACCTCTGTTAGATGAATCTACAAGTCATGAAATGGTTTCACAGGTAGATTCTTTCTAGTTTTTATCTGAAGATATTCTGTTTTCCTTCTAGGCATCAATGGGTTCTTAAATGTCCCTTCACAGATTCTATAAAAAAGTGTTTCCAACCTACTAAATAAAAAAAAAGGTCTTTACTCTGTGACATGAAAACACAAATGACCAAACAATTTCACAGGTAGCTTCTTTCTAGTTTTTATCTGAGTATATTTCATTTTCCCCTTAGGCCTCAATGGGTCCCCAAATATTCCTTTGCAGATTCTACAAAAAGAGTGTTTCCAACCTGCTGAATAAAAAATATATGCTTATCTCTGTGAGATGAACCCACACACCACCTAGCAGTTTCACAGATAGATTCTTTCTAGTTTTTATCTGGGGATATACAATGTTTCCCCATAGGCCTCAAAGGGATCCCAAATGTCCCTTTACAGATTCTAAAAAAAGAGTGTTTCCAAACTGATGAATCAAAAGGAAGTTGTAACTCTATAAGTTGATCCATATATCATCAAGCAGTTTCAAAGATTTATGATATTCATTATTTTCCCATAGGCCTCAATGAGCTCACAAATGTGCCTTCACAGATACTACAAAAGAGTGTTTCCAACCTGCTGAATCAAAATACAGGTTTATCTTTCTGAGATGAATCCACACATCTGAATGCAGTTTAACAGATACCTTCTTAACAGTTTTTATCTGGGGATATTTTGTTTGTCCGCATAGGCCTCAATATGTTCCCAAATGTCTCTTCACAGATTCTACAAAAACATTGCTTCCAAACTGTAGAATCTAAAGAAAGTTGTAACTCTGTGAGATAAATCCACACATCACCAAGCACTTTCACAGATAGCCTCTGTCTACTTTTTCTTTGGGGATATTTGGTTTTCCCCCAGAGGCTTCCATGGCCTCTCAAATGTCCCTTTGCAGATTATACAAAAAGAATACTTCCAACCTGCTGAATCGAGACCGAGGTTTAACTCTGAGATGAATCTACATATCACCAAATGTTTCACAGGGGCTTCTTTCTAGTTTTTATCTGAAGATATTTGGTATATTCCCATAAGCCTCAATGGGCTTGGAAAGTCTATTTGCAAATGCTACAAAAAGTGCTTTCCAACCTGCTGAATCAAAAGAAAGGTTTAACCCTGTGAGAGGAATCAGCACATCACCAAGCAGTTTCACAGATCTCTTCCTCCTAGTTGTTATTTGGGGATATTCGCTTGTTCAGCATCGGCCTCAAAGGGCTCCCAAATGTCCCTTCACAGATTCTACAAAAAGTGTTTCCAACCTGCTGAATCAAGAGTAAGCTTTACCTCTGTGAGATGAATCTGCAGATCACCAAGCAGTTTCACTGGTAGCTTCTTTCTAGTATTTATCTGTGGATATTCGGTATTTCCCCATAGGCTTCAATGGGCTTTGAAATGTCCATTCACAGCTTCAACAAAAAGAGTGTTTCCAAGTGTCCCTCTGCAGATTCTACAAAAAGAGTGGTTCCAACCTGCTGAATCAAAAGAAAGTTTTAATTCTGTGAGATGAATCCACACACATAACCAAACAGTTTCACAGATAGCTTCTTTCTAGTTTTTATCTGAAGATATTCCTTTTTCCACATAGGCCTCATTGGGCTCCCAAATGTCCCTTCACAGATTCTTCAAAAAGAGTGTCTCCCACCTGCTTAATCAAAAGAAAAGTTTAACTCTATGGGATGAATCCACACATCACCAAGCAGTTTCACAGATAGCTTCCTTCTAGTTTTTATCTGGGGATACTCAGTATTTCCCCATAGGCTTCAATGGGCTTTAAAATGTCCATTCACAGATTTGACAAAAAGAGTGTTTCAAATCTGCTGAATCAAAATAAAGTTTTAACTCCATGAGATGAATCCACATATAACCAAGACATTTCACAGATTGCCTCTTTCTAGTTTTTATCTGGAGATATTAATTTTTTCCCCACAAACCTCAATGGGCTCTGAAAAGTCCTCTCACAGGTTCTACAAAAAAGAGTGTTTCCAAACTGCTGAATCAAAAAAAGGTTTAACTATGTGAGATGAACCCACACACCACTAAGCAGTTTCAAATATAGCTTCTTTCAATTTTCTATCTGGAAATAAGCGGTTTTTCCCCTTAGTCATCAATGGACTCCCAAATGGTCCTTTGAAGATTCTACAAAAAGAGTGTATCCAACCTGCTGTGTCAACATAAAAATGTAACTCTGTGAGTTTAATCCACACATCACAAAGCAGTTTCACAGATAGCTTCTCTCTAGTTTTAATATGGGGATACTCAATATTTGCCCATAGACCTCAATTGGCTCCCAAATGTCTCCTCACAAATTTTACAAAAAGAGTGCTTCCAACCTGTTGAAACAAAAGAAATGTTTATCTCTCTAAGATGAATCCAAAAATCGCCAAGCAGATTCACAGATAGTATCCTTCTAGTTTGTATCTGGAAATTTTCGATTTTTCCTTCTAGGCCTCAGAGGGCTCCAAAATGTCCCTTTACAGATTTTACAGGAAGAGTGTTTCTAACCTTCTTAAACAAAAGAAAGTTTCAAATCTGTGAGATGAATCCACACATCACAAAGCAGTTTCGCAAATAGGTTCTATCTAGTTAATAACTGGGGATATTTGATCTTTCCTCATGGGCCTCAATGGGCTCTAAAAAATCCATTCGCAGATTTTACATAATAAGTGTTTCCAACCTTCTGAATCAAAAAAAAAGTATAACTCTGTGAGATGAATCCACACATCACCAAGCAGTTTCACAGATAGTTTTTTTTCTAGGTTTTATTTGGGAATATTTTGTTTTTCCCAGTAGGCCTCAACAGGCTCCCAAATGTCTTCTTGCATATTCTGCAGAAAGAGTGTTTCTAACCTGCTGAATCAAAAGAAACATTTAACTCTGTGAGATGAATCCACACATCAATAAGAAATTCAACAGATAGCTTCTTTCTACTTTTTATCTCTGGATAATCAGTTTTTCCCCATAGGCTTCAATGGACTTTGAAAAATCTCTTCACAGATTCTTCAAAAAAAGCGTTTCCAACTGGCTAAAAGAAAGTTTTAACTTTGTGAGATGAATCCACATGCCACAAAAGAGTTTCACAGATAAATTCTTTCTAGCCTTTATCAGGGGATGTGTGGTTTTTTCCTGTAGACATCAATGGGCCCCGAAATGTCCCTTCACAGAGTCAACAAATAGAGTGTTTCCAACCTGCTGAATTAAAAGAAAGGTTTGACTCTGTGAGGTGAATCCACACATCACCAAGCAGTTTCACAGATAACTTATTTCGAGTTTTTATCTGGGAATATTTGGTTTTTCTTAACAGGTATCAACAGGCTTTTATCTGGGAACGTTCCAATTTTTCCCATAGGCTCCAATGGGATTTGAAAAGTCCCTGTGCAGATTCTAAAAAATAAAAGTGTTTCCGACTCTGTGAGATGATTCCACACATCACCAAGCAGTTCCACTGATAGCTTCTTTCTCATAACTATCTGGAGATATTTGTTATTTTCCCATAGTTACCAAAGGGCTCCTACAAATAGAGGGTTTGAAACCTGCTGAATCAAAGAAAGTTATATCTCTGTGAGATGAATCCACACATCAACAAGGAGTTTCACAGATTACTGCTTTCTAGTTTTTATCTGGGGATATTATATTTTTCCCTCAGGCCTCAGTGTGCTCCCAAGTGTCCCTTTGCAGATTCTACAAACAGAGTTTTGTAACCTGCTGAATCAAAAGAAAGGTTTAACTCTGTGAGATGAATCCAAACATCACCAAACAGTTTCACAGATGGCTTCTTTCTAGTTTGTCTGTGGGGATTTTTTTCCCCCACACATCAATAAACTCCAAGATGTCCCTTCACACATTCTACAAAAAGAGAGTTTCCAATCTGCTGACTCGAAATAAAGTTTTAATTCTGTGAGATGAATCCACACATCACCAAGCAGCTTCACAGATAGGTTGTTTCTAGTTTGTATCTGGAGATACTCGTTTTTTCCCATTGGTGTCAAAAGGCTCCTAATTGTCCCTTCATAGATTCTACAAAAAGAGTGCTTTCAACCTGCCGAGTGAAGAGAAATTTTTAACTGTGTGAGATGAATACACATGTCACCAAGCAGTTTGGCAGATAGCTTCTTTCTGGTGTCTGCGGATTTTCCGTTTTTAACCCTAGGCTTCAATGGATGATAAAATGTCCCTTTGCAGATTATACAAAAAGAGTCTTTCCAACTTGCTGAATAAAAAGAAAGATTTAACTATTTGAGATGAATCCACACATCACAAAGCAGTTTCACAGATTGTTTCTTTCTAGTTTAAATCTGGGAATGTTCAGTTTTTCCCCATAGGCCTCAACAGGCTTTGAAATATTTGTTCAAAGATTCTACAAAAAGAGTATTTCCAACCTGCTCAATCAAAAGAAAGGTTTAACTCTGTCAGATGAATCTACACATCACCAAGCAGATTCACAGATAGCTTCTTTCTAGTTTTTATCTGGGAACATTTGGTTTTTCCCCAGAGGCCTCAATGGGCTCCAAAATATCCCTTCACAGATTCAACAAAAAAAGTTCTCAACCTGCTGAATCAATAGAAAGACTTAACTCTGTGAAATGAATCCAAACCACATTAAGCAGTGTCACAGATAGCTTCCTTCTAGTTTGTAGCTTAGGATATTCTGTTTTTATCCCTTGGCCTCAATGGACTCCTAAATGTCCATTCACAGATTGTGCAAAAAGAGTGTTTGCAAACTGCTTAATCAAAAGAAAGGTTTAACTCTGTGGGACGATTCCGCACATCACCAAGCAGTTTCACAGATAGCTTCTTCCTAGTTTTTATCAGGGGATATTAAATTTTTCCCCATAGGCCTCAATGGGCTCACAAATATCCCATTGCAGATTCTACAAAGAGAGTGTTCCCAAACTGCAGAATCAAAAGAAAGGTTTAACTCTGTAACATGAATTCACTTCTCAAGAAGCAGTTTCACAGATAGCTTCTTTCTAGTTTTTATCAGGGGATATTGAGTTTTTCCCCATATGCCTCGATGTGATCCCAAATGGCTTCCTTCTTGTTTTTATTTGGGAATATTCATTTTTTTCCCATAGGCCCCAATGGGCTTTCGAATGTGCCTTTGCAGATTCTATAGAAAAAGTGTTTCCAACCAGCTGAATCAAACGAAAGGCTTCACTCTGTGAGATGAATTCTCACATCACAAAGCAGTTTCACAGATAGCATCTTTCTAGTTTTTATCAGGGGATATTCAGTTCATCCCTATAAGCGTCAATGGGTTCCAAAATGTCTCTTTGCAGATTCTACAAAAAGAGTGTTTTCAACCTGCTGAATCAAAAGAAAGGTTTAATTCTGTGAGATGAATAAACACATCACAAATCAGTTTCACAAATAGCTTATTTCTAGTTTTTATCTGGGGATATTCACTTTTTCCCCATAGGCCCCAATGGGCTCCCGAATGTCGGTTCACAGATTCTACAAAAAGAGTGTTTTCAACCTGCTTAATCAAAAAAAAATGTTTTAACTCTATGAGATGAGTCTGCACGTCACCAAGCTGTTTCATGGATAGCTTCTTTCTAGTTTTTTATCTGGGGATATTTGATTTTCCCCATAGGCTTCCACGTGCTCCCAAATGTCTTTTCACAGATTCTACAAAGAGAGGGTCTCCAACTTGTTGAATCAAAAGAAACGTTTAAATCTGTGAGATGAATCCACACATCATCAATAGTTAGACAGATGGCTTCTTTCTAGTTTTTTTACTGGGGATATTTGCTTTTTCCCAGTAGACCTCGATGGGCTCCCATGTGTCCCTTTCCAGATTCTACAAAAAGAGTGTTTCCAACATGCCAAATCAAAAGAAAGGTTTAAATCTATGAGATTAATCTACATATTACAAATGAGTTTCACAGATAGCTTCTTTCTAATTTATATCTGGTGATATTCTGTTGTTTCTTATAAGCCTCAATGGGCTCCCAAATGTCCCTTCACAGATGTATGAAAAGAGTGTTTCCCACCTGTTGAATCAAAGAGAGGTTTAAGTCTGTGAGATGAGTCCACACATCAAAAAGCAGTTTCACAGATAGCTTCTTTCTAGTTTTTATCTGGGGATATTCAGTTTTTCCAAATAGGTTTTAACGGGCTCCTTTAGGACCCTGTGCAGATTCTGCAAAAAGAGTGTTTTCTATCTGCTGAATCAAAGGAAAGTTTTATCTCTGTGAGATGAATCCACACATCACCAAGCAGCTTCACAGATAGCTTCTTCCTAGTTTTTATCTGGGGATATAAGTTTTTACCCATAGGCTTCAATGCACTCTGAAATGTCCCTTCAGATATTCTAAAAAAAGTGTTTCCAACCTGGTGAATCAAAAGAGAGGTTTAACTGTGTGAGATGAATCCACACATCAACAAGCAGTTTCACAGATAGCTTCTTTTTAGTTTGTACCCAGGGATTTTCATTTTTTTTTCCTTAGGCCTCAATGGACTCCCAAATCTCCTTAAGCAGATTATACAAAAAGAATGTTTACAACCTGCTGAATCAAAAGAAAAGTTTAACTCTGTGAAATAAATCCACACATCACAAAGCAGTTTCAGAGATCGCTTCTTTCTAGTTTTTATTTTGTGATATTTGGTTTTATTTGGGCTCCCAAATGTCCCTTCACAGATTCTACAAAAAGAGTGTTTCCAACTTGGTGAATCAAAGGACAGGTGTAACTCTGAGAATTGAATCCACACATCACCAAGCATTTTCACAGAACGCTTTTTTCTAATTTTTATCTGGGGATATTCGGTTTGGTTTTTCCCCATAGGCATAAATGTGCTGTGAAATGTCACTTTGCAGATTCTACAAAAATAGCATTTTCAACATGCTGAATCAAAAATAAGGTGTAACTCTGTGAGATGAATCCACACATCACCAAGTAGTTTCACAGATAGATTTTTTCTAGTTTTTCTCTGGGGATATTCACTTTTTACTTATAGGCCTCAATAAACTTCCCAATGTCTTTTTGCAGATTCTACAAAAAGATCGTTTCCAACCAGCTCAATCAAAAGAAATGTTTATGTCTGTGAGATGAATCCACACATCAAAAAGCAGTTTCAAAGATAGCTTGTTTCTACTTTTTATCTGGAGATATTTGGGGTTTCCCTATAGGCTTCAATGGGCTTTGAAATGTCCCTTTGAAGATTCTTTCCAAAAATTGTTTCCAACTTGCCAAATCAAAAGAAAGTTTTAACACTCTGAGATGAAGCCACAAGTCAAAAAACAGTTTCACAGATAACTTCTCTCTTGTTTTTACCTGGGGATATTCTGTTTTTCCCATTAGGTGTCAATGGGCTCCTAAATGTCCCCTTAAAGAGTCTACAAATAGAGTGTTTCCAACCTGCTGAATCAAAAGAATTGTTTAACCCTGTGAGATGAGTCCACACATCACAAAACAGTTTCAGAGATCGCTTCTTCCCAGTTTTTTTCTGTGTATATTCTGTTTTTCCTCATGGGGCCCAATGGGCCACTAAATATCCCTTTGCAGATTCTACAAAAATAGTGTTTCCAACCTGCTGAATAAAAAGAAAGTTTTAGCTCTGTGAGATGAATTCACACATCACCAAGCAGTCTTTTCTTTTTAGTTTTTATCTGGGGATATTCTGTTTTTCCTTTTAGACCTCAATGGACTTCGAAGTGTCCCTTCACAGATTTTACAAAAAGAGTGTTCCAAACTGCAGAATCAAAAGTAAAGTTTAACTCTGTGAAAAGAATCCACAGATTAACAATCAGTTTCATAGATAGCATGTTCCTAGTTTTTATGTGGGGATATTCATTTTCAGCCATATGCCTCAAAAAGTTCTCACTTGTCCCTATGCAGATTCTACAAAAAGAGTGTTTCCAAGCTGCTGAATCAAAAGAAAGGTTTGTCTATGTGACACGAAATAATACATCACCAAGCAGTTTCAAAGATAGCTTCTTCCCAGTTTTTATTTGGGGATATCTGCATCAGCCTCAATGGGCTCCAAAATGTCCCTTCACAGATTCTGCAAAATGAGTGCTTCCAACCTCCTGAATCAAAAGAAGGGTATTTAACTCTGTGAGATGCTTCCACACATCATTAAGTGGTTTCACAGATAGCATCTCTGTAGTTTTTATCTGTGGTTATTCTCTTTTATCCCATAGGCCTCAATGGGCTTCCAAATGTCCCTTTGCACATTTTACAAAAAGGGTTTTTCCAACCAGCTGAATCAAAAGAGAACTTTAACCCTGTAAGATGAATCCGCACACTATTAACATGTTTCACAGATAGTTTCTTTCTAGTTATTATCTGGGGACATTTATTTCTCCCCAGAGTCCTCAATATGCTCCCAATTGTCTCTTTGCAGGTGATAGAAAAAGACTGTTTACAACCTCCTGAATCAAAAGAAAGTTTTAAATCTGTAAGATGAATCCACACACCTCAAAGCAGTTTCACAGAAAGCTTGTTTCTAATTTTTATCTGCAGACATTAGGTTTTTTAATGTAGGTCTCAATTGGCTTTCAAATATCCTTTCACAGATTCTACAAAAAGAGTTTTCCAAACTGCTGAATCAAAAGAAAGATTTAACTCTGTGAGATGAACCCACACACCAAAAAGCAGTTTCAAAAATACCTTCTTTCTAGTTTTTATCTGGGGACATTCAGGTTTTTTCCAAAGGCCTCAACAAGCTTCCAAATGTCCCTTCATAGATTCTGCAAAAAGAGTGTTTTTAACCTGCTGAATCAAAAGAAAAGTTTACCTCTGTGTGATAGATCCACATATCACAAAGCAGTTTCACAGACAGCTTCTCTCCAGTTGTTATCTAGGGATATTCAGTTTTTCCCCTTAGGCCTCAATAGACTCTCAACTGTTTCTTTGCAGATTATACAAAAAGTGTGTTTCCAAACTACTGAATCAAAAGAAAGGTTTAAATCTTTCACATGAAACCATACATCACAAAGCAGTTTCACAGATAGCTTCTTTCAGTTTTTATCTCAGGATATTCTGTTTCTACCCATAGGCTTCAAAGGGCTTCCAAATGTCCATTTGCAGATTCTATGAAAAGAGTGTTTTTAACATGTTGAATCAAAAGAGGGGTTTAACTCTGTGAGATGAATCCACACTTCACAAAGTAGTTAAACAGATAGCTTCTTTCTAGTTTTTATCTGGGGATATTTGTTTTTTTCCCATATGCCCCAATGGGCTCCAAAAGTCCCTTTGCAGATTCTACAAAAGAGTGTTTCCAAACAGCTGAATCAAATCAAAGCTTAACTCTGTGAGATGAATCCACATATCAGAAATCAGTTTCATAGATAGCTTCTTTCTAGTTTTTATCCGGGGATGTTTGGTTTTTCCCCATAGGCCTCAATGTACTCCCAAATGTCTCTTTGCAGATTCTTCAAAAAGAGTGTTTTAACTTGTTGAATCAAAAGAAACGTTTCATTCTGTGAGATGAATCCACACATCACAAAGCAGTTTCACAGATAAATTTTTCTAGTTTTTTTATCTCAGGATACTCAGTTTTTCTTCTTAGGCCACAATGGGCTCCAAAATGTCCCCTTGCATATGCTGCCAAAAGGTTCTTTCCATCTTGCTGAATCAAAAAAAGTTTTAATTTTGTGAGATGAATCCACACATCACCAAACAGTTTCATAGATAGCTTCCTTCTAGTTTTATCTCTGTATATTCATTTTTTTTTCC